>NC_056733.1:330853700-330986200 GCF_019279795.1 Protopterus annectens
ATATATATATATATATATATATATTGCTGTATATATATCTAACGATGGGTGTCTGCATGTGTATATATGTATACGTGGGATATTTATTTATATGTCTATCTATGTATGTATACATTTGTACTACAGAGAGGGGGAGGTATATATCTATTTAGTTATGGGTATTTATATGAACACATATACCTCTAAATATTTAGCTACATATCCAGTAATGTTGATTGGTATTGCTGGATACTGTGTTTCGTGTGCATACCGGCCAACCTTCTGTGCCAGGTATGCTTTGCAGTACCTATGACTGACACCGTTAGTGTACACAGAGTCACACGTGACACCTGCCATTGGTTATGGTGTGCTTAAGGCACTTTCAAGTGGGTGTAGGCGGGTTTGCGCAGAGGTAAGCACTGCTGACTTTCCTGTCAGAGTGTCTTAACACGCAGTTAGTGTCTCCTTTGCTTAATCTTTGTCGGCAATGCTTCACCCTGCCCAAACGCACTTGCACACACTTACTAGTGCTTACCTATGCTTTCTACTGCTTATCTGAACTTACACCTGTTTACTGCTGACTTATTCATTATGGTACTGACTCTTCACATGTGCATTTCATGCAGTAATCCAGTTCACATTTAAATGTTATTCAGTAGGTTGTACAGCAATAAAATGTGAATAAATGTTCGTATACAGATTTCACATGGAAAATGGTGTGTGCTGCAGTGGGACTCGAGCCGAGAATGCCTCCTCATTAGGCAGATGCTCTGACCACTACACTATTGCTGTGCTGCTTCATTTGCTATATCTTCCTTGTTATCCTCTTCAGCATTTTAAGCTGCTTTAACCATAGCTAAGCGATGGGCACACCCTCGCACCTATGGTTAGCTGTACTTAGAGTTTTAGAAATAAATACAGAGGTTACTTCTTTTTATTTTTATCTCCTGTTGCTGTTGTACACATGGGAGACTGTTGGTGGGGATATGCGGACACCTATGAGCGGCCTCACTCATTTATTTACAGTTTCTGCTGTTCTACTTTGCAGGGGCGTGTTTATTCTGAGAGCTCTGCTCTCAGACACACCCCCTGCACTCATCCACACTCCATGTAGGATTAGGAGGTCAGGCAGCACACCTTCATTAATATGCTTGGTGCACTGCCATCCTCCTCCTAAACAGCCGCTTCCGTGCAGCACTAGACTAGTCCTGCATGGAAGATTAGTGAATCCGAAGGAGCATTTACGCTTTAGTTTAGGACACCCAGTGTAGTCACCATACTTTGTGCTGCCGCAAAAATATATAAATAAATAAATAAATCCCAATAATCTTATATCTGCTACTGCTGCACTTTCTTTAAGCATGCCATTTGTCCTTACTTTACATACACTATTGACACTGGGGAATTTCAACAAATTTTCCAAGTCATAAGAAATTTGAAATCACAGTAGACCTGTTTCTCATGGAATACTTTAATGCTAGCTACTGTACAAACAATGTTTAATATTGCTTTCACAGCACCATAACCTAATTTAACATTGTTAATCATTTTTCTTTCTTAGAAAGTTAGCAGTGAGCACACATTATAAAACCACGTGATATTTCAAGACTGTCTGTCCCAGTCCCCTTCAATAAACACATCACAACGAATGACATTTAACGACCTTTATTTAACTTCCATAAACATAACTTTGCTAACCAATATTTATTAATTACAACTGAAATATACTATAGTTGATATTAATCACAGCACAACATCCATAGGTTCATAGGTTCATAGGTAGGTACTAGGCTATCTGCCCGAGGGCATTTACAAGCCTAGCCAGAGTGTGTCAGCTTTCGCCGCCCCATTGATTAATTAACTGATCCTCTGTGAAGCAGAGCCAATAAAGTGATCCCAGGGGTATATTTTCTGTTACCCGTCCACTCGTCAAGGTTTCTGTTGAAGAGTGTTAGTGAGGGGCTCTGCCTGATGTAATTTGGAATTTTGTTCCAAAGCATCGGGAGTCTCTGTGACAGGAAAATATCCCTCCAGCCTGTTCTATTTATTGTTGTGGAGAGGTTTAGCTCACTAGAGCATGTGGCTCGCAGTGACTTGGATTTCTTTAGGTGGAGCATGTCCATCAGTTCTGAGTTGGACATGGCTTTGTAAGTCAGGCAGAGATTACCTCTGAGTAAGCGATATGCCACTGAGTACAGCCAGAGTTTTTTCAGTCGGGCTGCATAGGACATATGTTTGAGGCCAGTAATCCTCTTGGTGAGGTACTTTTGTGGTCTTTCCAGCTGTTGGAAGTGTCTTGTGAGGTACATCCCAAATGGGACATTGTACTCTATGATGGGTCTAATGAGTGATGAGTAGAGGGGCACTATAACCTCTTTATTTCTAGATGTGAATCCTTTAGTAATTAGATGGGCCACATTGAAGGATTTCCTAACTACTTTGGCAATATGATTGTCAAAGGAGAGATTACTATCTACCTGGGTCCCCAGTTCTCTTATTACCGCTTCTGTATTAAGGGGGCTGCCACCTATGTAGTAATTCGTGGGTGTTTTGTTTTTCCCAAATGGGATGACAATGCATTTTTTGGCATTTAGCTTGAGGCCATGACTTTGACACCAGGTGTCCGTCTCAGTAAGGCCCTTTTGGAGGATGTCTGTGTCAGCTGGAGAGTCAATTATGGCACCCAGTTTACAGTAATCTGCGAACTTGATTAGCCATAGTCCTCCTGTGTTTGCCTGTACTTCTGAGAAGTATATGCTGAACAGTAGGGGTCTCAGGACCGAGCCTTGTGGGACACCACTTGTGACTGTTTTAGAGTCGGACCTGGAGCCCGCTATTCTTACTGTGTGAGTTCTGTCTGTAAGCCAGTTGGCAACCCATCTCGTGACGTAGGGGTTTATTTTCAGGCTGCTGAGTTTTTCTGTAATACCCGAGTGGGGAATGGTGTCAAAAGCCTTGGCGAGGTCCAGGTAGGCTGTGTGAACCACCTTTCCCTCATCTATGGCCTTGGTGACTGTCTCAAAGAAGTCAGCCAGGTTTAGTAGGCATGATCTGCCCTTAACAAAGCCGATCTGGGTGGGGTCAAGTGTTTGGAGGTTCCCAATGTCTTTGTTAATGAGTTCCATGATGATGTGCCCTATTGCCTTGCAGACCAGGCTAGTCAGGCTTATGGGGCAATGGTTACCAGGGTCAGTTGTGGCCCCCCCCCCTTTTTGGAGAGGAATAACCGTTGCTGTGCACCATTCTATAGACATGTAGCCTGTGGAGAGGCTGAGGTTGAACAGCATGTTCAGGTGGGAGGTTAGTTCGTTCTGTAGTTCATGCAAGACGCAGCCTGGGACACTATCTGGTCCCATTGATGCTGTGTTTTTGGCTTTTGAAAGGGCTGTTTTCACCTGTACGTCTGTGATTTTTGGGACACTACACTTTTCTGGTATTGTTGTGGGTCCTTTTGGAGGTGAGAGGGGAGTGAAGTTTGCACTGAATCTATCTGCCAGGATGTTGGCAATATCAGTAGGTTCATTATATTTTGTGCTATTTTGCACTAGTTCAGTGCATATCTGCGAGTTGCCACTTAGATTCTTAACATACCTATAGAAGGCTTTGTGTTTATCTTTTGAATCTTTGGCTATTTTTCTTTCGAAGTTAGCCTTGGATGATTTCACGAGGGACCTTAGTTTCTTACTGATACTGATCAGGGATGTCTTTCCTTCTTGGGATTTGCTTTTTTTCTGAACTAGTTTCCTCCTTCTACTGTATAGCCTGTTTATTGCAGGGGTCCACCAAACTGGTTTCCTTCTCTTAGAGGAGTGAGTCTTGGTTTTGCTAGGGATGACACGATCCATGCATCCTTGCAGGTGCTCATAGAGTGCATTTGTAAAGGTTTCTGCATCTTGGGCAGCATTATCCTTTAGGGTGGGGGCTGTGAAACTTACCACCTCTGTCTTAAGTAAGGTGAAGTTTACTTTAGAAAAGTTTTTTATTGTGGTTTCCTTAGTTGGGGGTGGTGGTGGGGTGTGGACATCCAGAGTGATTAGTTTATGGTCTGATCTAACCAGTGACGGGTTGACCTCCAGTGTGGAACATCTGTCGCCCATGTTGGTGATGACCAGGTCCAATATGTTTTCACCTCTGGTAGGAGAGTTTACCAGCTGATCTAGGGCATTTGAGTTGATGAATTCCAGGAAGTGCTGGGCCTGGGAATTTGTACTCGAGTAGTTTTCCCAGTGAATGGTAGGGCAATTGAAATTGCCCAATATCAGGGTGTTCGGTAGGACCTTCATGTTTTCCAGTGTCTCCAGAAAGATGGAGTGGTGGTCCTGGGTCATAGAGGGTGATCTGTAGCAGGCCACAATTTGCATTGCAGATTTGCCAGATATTAGTTGCACATGGATGATCTCAGACGTATCATGCTGTGCCACTAACCTGGATGTGTAGGTATCCTTGATGAATATGGATACACCCCCTCCTTTTGAGTTTTAGTCCATATTCTGTGGCCGAAACGTGTGGTATGAGTTGTAGCCCAGTAGTGCTGGGGTGCTCTCTGGAGCCTTGAACCAGGTTTCAGTTACTGCACAGATGTCGATGTTCTCCAAACTGAGAAGTACTTTGAGCGCATGCATTTTGAGATTTAAACTCCTGTCTTTGAGTAGTATAACCCTCAGTTGTTTGTTAATTGTGCTGTTTATGGAGGTGGGTTTGACTTTTGAGCCTTGCCTAAAAAAGGCACTATGGGGGCAGCAAGAGCCTTGGCCAGTATTTGAAAGCCTAGGAGTGACAGGTACAAGCCATATCTTGCGAAGCAACATGGCTTGTTGAGCATGTCGCCCCAGGCTGACAGACACTGGATCCCCTTTGAATGACACCAGAAGCTTAGCCAATTGTTGAAATTGATCATTTTTCTTTATACTGAGGTATCATTCTTGATAAGGGCAGGATGCTACTCAGGGTCAGGGTCATACCAGCCTGAGATGCATGATCAGAGAGCTCTTCCATGTCTCTTTTCATGTAGTCCAGGGAGGTACATCTCAGGTCATTCACACCAACATGAACAATGACAGAGTCCTATTTGTACTTGTTCTGGAGTGACCTGAGTGCTTGTGTTATGTGGCAGATTCTGGCTCCCAACAGGCAGCTAACAGTAACCTTCTGCTTGTCCAGCCTTTTCAGTGGGACGTCAGTGTTCCTGACTATAGAGTCACCTATTACTAGTGTGTTAGGTATGTTACCTTAAGGGCTGTGATTGTGTGGACACTGATTTTGTGTTTTATGTGTTGTCTGGTTTGTGACGGGAAGTGCAGGTTGTTTGGGTGTCTGCTTTGGAGGTCTCTGATGATTTTGCAGGTTTTTATTTAGAGCCTCCTAGTATGATTCTGTGTATTTATGTGTATTTTTTGCCAGTGCTGTTTTAGTAGGTCTGTGTGTGGCTGGATGTGTGGTGCAAGTGTTAACCTTCTCCTCTTGACTGTCTATTCCAGTCTTGGGTGGAAACAGCTTAGCTTCCAGTTTGGCTGTATAATTGCCTCTCTCGCATATGTTAGTATCTTTTGGTAGGAGGAGAGGGTTGTCTGTGTACATGAGGCAGTTGTAACATTGCCTCAGGATACCCAGATTCACCAGTTGGACTGGAGAGTGCACCTGAAGTTGCCCTTTGCTCATGCCTGAATAGTAGGGTGAGCTGCTTAGTCGCTTGGTTGGTGAGGGGTGAATAAAGAGCCTTGCCCTATTGGGCAATCAGTGTCAGGGTATATTAGTGCTTGCTATTAGGTCTCAGCACCTGCTGGGCTGTAAGATGCTTTTTGAGTGCTTATGTTGAAAGTTAGACTAGTTTAGAGGGAAAAACTGAAGAGGAGACTTAGTGGAGCCAGGAATAATTTAACCGTAGCTAACTGGCACTGCCCGGTGAGCAAAACCGTGCAAACATGGTTTTTGTAGTAGATAAATGAAAGAGATAGAAATTAGCCCAAAATGGTAAATAAACTACTAACTTCTGGGCTGGAACCACTCCTCCAGGAACAGATAGGTTGCTCAAAGCTCCCCTCTCTCACAGGTGAACAGAGAAACTTCCTTCTATCCAAGTAAGGTATGGGCAACTCAGAAACTAGTATCACAGCCCTGAATTCAGCACTAGCCTAAAAACTGGACTATACTAGCTTAAAAGGCGGGAAACAAGGACTTTTTTTTGTTTTTTTCATTTTTTTGAAAAGATAAGGCAAAAACAGTAAAAAATACACTTGAAACAGCTTTAAACGACTGCAAACTATCAGAAAAGGCTATCACACTTTAGTGTGTAGCCTACAACAGTTAAACAAATTATTTAAACGAAAAACTTTTTAAAAGTGCAGGCAGTCAAATAATTACAATATGTGAAAAAAACAAGCTTTTAAATTACAATAAATGCTGGAAAATCTGCGTTTAGGCAGAAAACAGTTAAGTACAGCAAGAAAGTACAGAAAACTGATGCTTAATCACTCCAAAGTCTCTCTTCTAAGCTAGAAGGCTTGTATCAGTTTAAGGCTTTCTAGTACTACCCAGTAGATTAGTTAAAGGAAAGATGGGAAACAAGCACAGATGTGGTCTTTTAAACCAGAAAGTTGAAAGAGACGGAAAAACATGTCCAAATGATCAATAAACTACAATTTCTGGGCTAAGAACCTCTCCTCTCATGGTAGACAGGCTACCTAGTGCTTACCACTCCTACTGATAAGCTAGAAGGCTTTCTTCCAACACAGAAAGGCTTGTGGGGCTCAGAAGCTTACCAACAGTCCTGGATACAGCATCTCTGTATCTGGACTAGGCTAGTTACAGGAAGGGTGGGAAACAAGTGCAAGTGCGGCTTTTCAACCAGAACATTGAAAGAGATGGGAAAAAACTGCCCAAATGGCCAATAGCTACAATTTCTGGGCCAGGAACCACTCCTCTTGTGGTAGATAGGCTACCTAATGCTTACCACTCCCACTGATAAGCTAGAAGGCTTCCCTCCAACACAGAAAGACTTGGGGGGCTCAGAAGCTTACAAGGAGTCCTGGATACAGCAAATCTGTACCTGGACTAGACTAGTTACAGGAAAGGTGGGGAACAAGTACAAATGTAGGCTTTTAAGCCAGCAAGTTGAAAGAGATAGAAAACTGCCCAAATGGCCACATAAACTACAATTTCTGGGCCAAAACTTACTCTTCCCGTGGAAGATAGGCTACCTAGTGTTTACCACTACCACTGATAAGCTAGAAGGCTTCCCTCCAACACAAAAAGGCTTGGGGAGCTCAGAAGCTTACTAACAATCCTGGATACAGCAACTCTGTAACCGGACTAGGACAGTTATAGGAAAGGTGGGAACAGGCACAAGTGTGGCTTTCAATCCAGAAAGTTGAAAGAGATGGAAAAAAGCTGGTCAAGCAGCCAATAGCTACAATTTCTGGGCCAGGGACCACTTTTCTTGTGGTAGATAGGCTACCTGATGCTTACCACTCCAACTGATAAGCTAGAAGGCTTCCCTCCAACACGGAAATGCTTGGGGGACTCAGAAGCTTACAAAGAGTCCTGGATACAGTAAATCTGTACCTGGACTAGACTAGTAACAGGAAAGGCAGGAAACAAGCACAAACACAGACTTTTAAATCAGAAGGTTGAAAGAGATGGAAAAGCTTCCCAAACTGCCAATAAACTATAATTTCTGGGCCAGAAACCACTCCTCCTGTGGTAGATAGGTTATCTAGTGCTTACCACTCCCACTGATAAGCTAGAAGGCTTCTCTCCAGCACAGAAGGGCTTGGGGGGGGGGGGCTCAGAAACTTACCAACAGTCCTGGATACAGCAAATCTGTACCTGGACTACACTAGTTATAGGAAAGGCAGGGACCAAATGCAAAATGAGCTTTTAACCAGAAAGTAGAAAGAGATGGAAAAACTGCCCAAATGACCAATGAACTACAATTTCAGGGCCAAAACACACTCTTCCCATGGTAGATAGGCTACCTAGTGCTTACCACTCCCACTGATAAGCTAGAAGCCTTCCCTCCAACACAGAAATGCTTGGGGGGCTCAGAAGCTTACCAACAGTCCAGGATACAGCAAGTCTGTATCTGGACTTGACTAGTTACAGGAAAGACAGGAAACAAGCTTAGAATTTTTTTTTTTGTTACAGAAAAGCAGCTAAAACAGTAGTAAACACAATTCAAATTGTAGTGCAGGCCAGCACACCCGAGTGTGTAGCAACATTACGGCAAATACAGTTCAAATGAATGCAATTAAATTAACAAATGACTAAAAAACAAGTGCAGAAGGCAGTAAATTAGAAGGTTACTAACAAGCAGTAATAAGTGCAGAGTAAGAGCGACTGAACAGATAGCACGCAGAAGAGCAACTAAGACAGTTACAGTAAGAGCAGCTGAAAAAAAAAAAATATATATATATATATATGTATATATATATATATATATATATATATATATATATATATTTTTTTTTTGAGGAGGGAACACAGCAGGATTAAGAGGCTACAGGGGGTTGTCCTTCCCAAATGCACTCTTTGTATACAGTAGGAGTGCCTGAAATCAGAATATGATCTCACTGCACTCAGCTTAGTGAGCAAATGACATGGGCCCAGAAGGAGTATCCAAATACAAATCTACAAGAGGGGTGGGCAATTTCAAAGCCACCAACATTAACACCAAAACAAGAACAGGGAGGGTAGGTGGGGGAACTAACTGTAGAGAAACAGCCACAACTTCAGTTGAGTTAAAATTCAATGAAAAACACAAATAAATAAATTAAATACAGTACTATATGCAAAAGAGCAGGTAAAAGTGTACTTAAATTCACTTATACGTCCAGCTGATTTCAGGTAGATGTTAGCCGGCCAAAGCTCTGATATTAAGCAGAGATAACTCAAAATGTACCACTTATATAAGGCAAGACAGAATGTCAGTGATGAGCTGAAACTACCACCCACTGCTATTAATGGCTACACAGAAATTCTAAAAAGTACTCTGTAGAGAGATAGCCACAACTTCAGTTGAGTTAAAATTCAGTGAAAAACACAAATAAATAAATTAAATACAGTACTATATGCAAAAGAGCAGATAAAAGTGTACTTAAATTCACTTATACGTCCAGCTGATTTCAGGTAGATGTTAGTCAGCCAAAGCTCTGATATTAAGCAGAGATAACTTAAAATGTACCACTTATATAAGGCAAGACAGAATGTCAGTGATGAGCTGAAACTACCACCCACTGCTATCAATGGCTACACAGAAATTCTAAAAAGTACTCTGTAGAGAGACAGCCACAACTTCAGTTGAGTTAAAATTCAGTGAAAAACAAAAATAAATAAATTAAATACAGTACTATATGCAAAAGAGCAGATAAAAGTGTACTTAAATTCACTTATACGTCCAGCTGATTTCAGGTAGATGTTAGCCAGCCAAAGCTCTGATATTAACCATGTAATGTTAACTAGGACAGCGTGACCTCGCTCATCCTGACCAAGTAAGCAGCGTCCATACCTCCACTCGCTTATTTTACTTATCAAGCAGCATCCAAATGTGCACTTTTCTTTCCCTTCTCATTGAAATAAACGTCCAACACCAGTTGGGTTGGACATGTGCTGAGGAGGGATGCTGAGTATATTGGGAAAAAGATGCTAAGGATGACTCTACCAGGTAACAGGAAAAGAGGAAGGCCTAAGATAAGGCTTATGGATGTGGTGAGAGAGGACATGCAGGTGGTTGGTGTGACACAGCAAGATGCAAAGGACAGGAAGAAATGGAAACGGATGATCCGCTGTGGTGACCCCTAATGGGAACAGCCGAAAGAAGATGATGATTCTTATTTTATTTTGGCATCTTATACATAACCAGCACTAATTCTATCAAAGTTTTCAGGGCCTCAGACCATTGCAGGACTGCCCAATTAAGTTTTCTTGGGACCTTATCATATGCTTTTTTCAAGTCTAGGAATGATCACTTGGACTTTGTCTTCATCTCTAGTTTCTTCTCAAATATCTGTCTCACTGCAAATATTGGATACATTGTGCTGCATCTTAATCTGAATCCAAGCCTCTCATCTCTGAACTTACTTTCCACTACTATGTGTATTTATTTTTCGGTCACCTTCTCCAGTACTCTCATGCAGTGTGACAGGAATTTGATACCTGTATACTGCCAGAGATGTGAAAGCCCCTTTGCTCCTGTAAACTCTGAAGCCATTTTTCCCCTGACTCTCACAACATCTTGATCGTATCTGTTGCAACCTCATTTTTGATTGCTGCTTTTCCTGACTTCATTTTAATTTGTGTGGTTCTTACTTCTCCTAGGGTAGGCCCTTCTTCCCCTTTCATCATAGGATATGCCTGGGACAGTACAGCTTTTGCAGGGTTTTCTTCATTCAGAAGCTGCTGGAAGTATTCTTTATATCAGCCTTTGATATCCCAAGGGCTTCTGAGCAGGTTGTTGCTGGCATCCTTTATGAAACTTTATTAATGAATTGCATCTGGATCAAGTTCTGAATTTTTGTGTTTTCTACAAGAGGTCTTTGAATGACAGAGGTAGGTATGAAAACAGCAACATTTCGCATTCATCATATGTACCATGCAAGAGCAGACAGTTAAATTATGTGCCTTAAAACACATAGGCACAGAAAATGGAAGTAAAGTGACTGGCCACTTTGATGCTATCAGCTATCAAACTGGTCAAAACAGTAATCAGTGAGAATCTTTTTTCTTTTTTTTTTTCTTACTCACTGGAATCCATTGTTAATTTATTTTACAACCTGACACTGAAGATGAGCAAAGCTACTGAGTATCAACCCATTCCATTTTTGGTTTATGATGATATTTAACCTAATATTTGTTTTTAAACAAAGTCTGGTGAATACCAAAGCAAGCACTAATGTAACACCACCCTCTGAACATGAAGCTACCTGCCTTTTGTACATTTCTGTTTATCACTCTGATAAGAATCCATGCCATGCCTTCTAAGTGTGATAGGGCTGTCTATGGTAATATGGATCCAGTGGGTCCATATTATACTATTCAGAATAACAGTGATAAGTACACAGTCAAAATGCACCAAAACTGAAAACCAATTCTTTAAAAAGCACTTCAGTAAAAAAGTAAAACTCTCAAACATACACAGAATTCCAAACAGATTCTAATTGGGTAGCATTCCTTTTCAGTGAGGCAGGGTGAAATATTCCCCAATAACTCATAACTCAATCTGGTAAATTTTAATTTAATTATAGAATCCCAAATCTTAATTCTAACCAAAAAATCAACTATTGGTCTTTCCTTCACTGCAAAATTCAATCAAACTGAATTTTACAAAATTGTCCAGATTAAATGCCCCTCACTAATGTTTTTTGATTATCTGCTTGAAGGTCTATATATATACTTATCCCATACAGATGAACTTGTTATCAAAGTGATGCATGCAGAACTTCATTTAGAACCTGTTGCTCATATCCATAGGTCTTTATGTGTATCAGCAGATCTGGCAACAAGTTAAATACTAAACAAAAATGGCTAACTAATATGAATATAAAAATCCATTAAAAGTCTGCCATAATACAGCAGAAAAGTAATGCTCCCTTACCTTTTATCTTCAAAGGAGAAAAAGTTAAATCCTCACTCCAGGAACAACCAAAACATCAATTATTGTTTGTTATCATCCAACAAGGATTCTGACTGGTTAACTGATAAAAAGCATTATGATTACATGGAAATAATAAGCACTAGAAAAATGGTGCTGGCATGGCAGACCTGATTATCTGACTACTGACCATTCCAATATATACGTATTATTACTGAAGCATGGCTCAAACTTTAATCCAGGCAATAACCCCCACCCCATGAAGGTTACCAAGGCTAGCAAATGTATAGAAATTCTTACACTTGTCTAGTAAAACTAAATAAAGCTTGAGGTGTTCCTCAATGTAGAGAAGTTTCAGCAATATCCAAATTTATAGTCTAGTAGGAAAAAAAAACAAAGGCAAGAGATGCTTGAGCATAACAATTAGTAACTGTGCCACACTCTACTTAAAATAAGCTGTATTTATCTTCAGTCACCATTGGCATCTATACTGACTGAGTCTATAATGGTGTCAGTCTCGCTGCTGTACTCAAAAGGCTATACTGCTAGGTCATCTTAACCATAGATGTGTAAGCTAATAAACTAATTCTGATA
Source organism: Protopterus annectens (assembly GCF_019279795.1). Lineage (NCBI taxonomy): Eukaryota > Metazoa > Chordata > Ceratodontiformes > Protopteridae > Protopterus > Protopterus annectens. The sequence continues at coordinate 330,865,858 of NC_056733.1, forward strand.
ACAGTCTTCTGTTTTATCTCTAAGCTTGAAATATTCTGTCACTGAACCTCTAATGCAGCCCATTATCACTATGTCAACTCACATACAAAGCTGCTAGCATACTACTCTCAGTAACCACTTTTCTGTCTAGATTAGGACAATGGGAGCATATATTGGCTCTGTAGACCCTTCAGCTGGCAAAACATCAAAAAACTTCCAGTATTAAAGTGCAGAGAGGTTTGACACCCCAATCACACCCTATATTTTTCATATACCTTCACCTTCCTGAATTTTAATAAATATGCCCAGATTAGGACAACAGACAGCATGATCTCATTTTAGTCAGTGAATAATACCATATCTGATGGTATAAGAAATGATTAGAAGGCCTGGAAAGTGGATAATACAAAGCATATAAAATAGCTTTGAAGTTTTTTTTTTTTTTTTTAATTTAAGCAACCAGTAACTATACTTATAATTTTGCACACACATTCTCTATAATCCTTGTATGTTACATTCTACTTTTCTTACTCAAAGAAAATGGTTCTCATTATAGATTGCTTGATATTATTTTTCTTGCCTGCTAACAAGTTGTAGTTGTCCTCCCCTTCAACGTAGTTACTTGGTATATATTGATATATATATATATATATATATATATATATATATATATATATATATATATATGGTTCCCATTCAGAAGCCTGAAACATCATAAGCCTGAAAATCAAAATCCTGAAACCAAAAGCCTGAAAATTCAGAATCCTGAAAACTCAAAATCCTGAAAGCCCAAAATCCTGAAAGACCAAAATCCTGAAACTCAAAATCCTGAAAACACAAAATAGACATACTGATGTCATTGTGGCTTTGCTATTGTTAGCCCTGTGGTGTTAGGTCATGCGTTGGGGTCAGGTAAGTGTGCGGTTGGTTTTATTTTAGGGTTAGGGCTGGTTTAAGTGAGCTAGGGTTAGGCAGGTTAGGCATGTATGCAATAGTGACAAATATTGGGGTTGGGGCGGTTTAAGTGAGTTAGGTTTAGGGCACGGGTCAGGTGAGTGTGCGATAGTGACGGACCTTAGGGTTAGGGTTAGGGTCAGGGTCAGTTGGTAGATATTAGTGTCTTTATAGTGACATATTAGCATTATTTGTGTTTTCAGGATTTTGAGTTTCAGGATTTTGGTCTTTCAGGATTTTGGGCTTTCAGGATTTTGAGTTTTCAGGATTCTGAATTTTCAGGCTTTTGGTTTCAGGATTTTGATTTTCAGGCTTATGATGTATCAGGCTTCTGAATGGGAACCATATATATATATATATATATATATATATATATATATATATATATATATATATATATATATATATATGGGATCACTACATAATCTCGAAATGTTGGAATATCAAATTCCAAAATCTCGAGACAATATAGCCGAAACTCTTAAATACCAAAAGACCAGAAGCCCGAAATTCAAAATCCCAGTGTTCGGAGATATTGAAGAAGTGCTTCTGGTGTTGAGGTTTGTTGATGGATAGATTGAAGTTCAGGTAAGTATCTATGTGTAAGTGTGTTGGTTAGGGGCTTTAGTGTGTGTCAGTGTGTGTTGTGACTGTGATGTGTGTGTGTGTGTGTGTGTGTGTGTGTGTGTGTGTGTGTGTGTGTGTGTGTGTGTGTGTGAGGGACTGTAAAATGTGTGGGTGTGAGTTTCCCTTGTGTGTCTGTTTGTGCGATCTTGGAGTTAGCATATTTAAGTAGGAGGTTGCTTATCTGTAGTGTAGGATGATATGTTTGATTGTGGGGGGAAGTTGTGTGTATGTTTATGTGTGTGATGTATGTGTGTTGTACTTTCGGGATTTTGAATTTTGTGCTTCTGGTCTTTTGGCATTTAGGGGTTACGGCTATATAGTCTCGAGATTTTGAAATTCGATATTTCAGTATTTATATATATATATATATATATATATATATATATATATATATATATATATATATATATATATATATATATATATATATATACATTTTTAGAAAAAAATCCTCGCTTATCAACCCTTTCCAAGCAGGGACAAGACAGGTTGAAGAAAGGATTTATGTAGTATAGTGTTGAAGTTGTTAACGTCACTTCTTCATACCCTTCAGGATCTGGAGATCAATCCTTTTCTGATGTCTGGTCACTATGTGTGTACAGGCACATGTTCTCCTTGTCTCTGTGTTTTTTTTTTTCCTTACTATTCTGCTTTCTTCATCTCTAAAAACATGTATTTCAAACACTGCTTCAGATTGTCCACTGATGTTACATTTTCGCTTACCTTTGTGCCGTTCATTATATATGAAAATGGTTTGCAAGTGTTACATCGATTATATAATTAACAAGAAAATAAAGCCTGGTCAAAAGTTAATTCTGTTGCTGACATTCAAGACTTCCTCAATAACAAAAAAAGAGTTGTGTTTTAGATGTGAATTTTTTTCTTACCAGTTTGTTAACTTTTACTAATTCAGTCAGAAAATTTAAATGTTCCTAAAATTTGCAGATGCATTTTCAGAATAATATTTTTGCTTCCTTACTGCACATCAAGGGTAAAGATGATGGTGTTGTAAGTTGGTGTGTACAACTCACAGGGCTGAACATTTGTATTGTTTATAAAAAATAACTATAATTTCAGGAGGCTTTAACTTCCTCTCAGTAAATTGGAGTAGCTACACCTCCAACATAGGATATGCTCAGAAGTTTTGGGGTCTGATAATAAAATCTCCATGGTGAAGCAATACTGCTACCATTACCAAACCAAATAGATGACAAAATATTCTGGATCTAATACTTAGTACTTTCTCATATGGCTTCTTTCATGTACAAACCTCTGGTAACTATCTACCAGATTAAGTCAGATCATAAGCTAGAAACCTTACACCTCTGACTTACTAAACCAACTGAAACTAATATTTTAGAGTTCAAAAACTTCAAACACACACATTTCATCAAATTCTATGGTGAAGTCTCAAAATTCAGTTATAGCAACATCACTCCAAACACTGAAACAGAAGACAGGTTTGCAAAAGAGCTTTATACCCACAGAAGAATGTAAAGAATGTGCAGACCCATCCACTTCCAAATATAATGATAAATCTAAAAGCAAACACCCTGGCTGCCCACTGACAAAAATAAATATGCAACAAAAGGAAAAGTTTGTTTAACATATATAGCAGATCAAGGGAGCCCAGAATATCAGAAATTTGACTAAACATAAAAAAGACTATTAAATCCAGTAAAGTAGCCCATGAACTTAAAAGGAAAGGGCAACTACAAATACTTATTTAGTTATGTTAAAAAAATAAGAAACACCAGCCAACACTGCACCAAACTTACAAAAGTGTACTACCTGTTCTGACCCACTGGATATTGCCAACACATTAGCTAATAATTTCAGTGAAAATTTTACTCCTGAGATGACTAGCAAAAGCTCTTTTACCCCTGATTCCTTCAAAACCCTCATCATAATCATTAAAGAACATGCATTGAAATTGCTGCCCAAGACCAAAAACACTTCCTCTATGGAACTAGATAATATAGCAGACGGTTTATTAAACAGTAGTAAATATGGCAGAACCACTCCATAAACTATTTACCCAGAGCTTAGCCATATGGTCTGGCCCAGACATATGGTGCACAGCACTACTAATACCACTCTGTTTGGTTAGCCGCATTATGGACCCAGGGAATTATGGAGTTATTAGCCTAAGTCTCATTTACAAGGCCATGAAACATATTACAATAGATATAACTTTGACATTAAACATTTCATCAAGCTAGACCCACAACAATTTGACTTTGTAAAAGGTAGATCATGTGAAATCCATCTGGTGAACTTTTTCTAAAAGGTAATACAAGCAGGAATGTGTCAAATCAATATAGTTAGTTTTGTTGAATGTAAATTGTGCAAATGTTGCTCACTGAAAGTATCTTCTCCAACAGTGGAACTTGCTTTTTTATCCACTGTTGTGTGACCTTGGAGTTTATATAAATAAATATATATATATATATATATATATATATATATATATATATATATATATATATATATGTTTGGGGGGGGGTCTATCCACATGGTAATGAAGGGGAAGCTTCTCCCTCCAAAAAAAAGTGTTCTTATGTTCTCTGAAGGTGGTTTTAGTGGGAAGTTTTCAAACTTTTTACAATCACCAAACTATCTTTGGTGAGTTGGCATGATTCTATACAAGTAGTCACACTGTCCACATGATGTAGCATGTTTTAGCTAAGGCATTTGATGCCTTCCCCTTGCTAGCCTGCTAGCCTAATCAGTAAACTAAATGCATCATTAATAGTTCCCTATATGGTAAGGCAGATAGCAAATTAGTTTAGAGGCAGAATCCACACAGTGCAGTTGACAAGGGCAGCATCAGGGACTATGAAGGTAAAAGGTGGTGTTCAGCAGGTCTCAGTACTGGGATCACTTTCTTTCTGAACTTATTTTTGGGATATCCAGACTAAGAACTATGACCACTGACTAACCAAGTCTGTGGATGACTGCAACTGAGAATCATTGTCAAACCCCCCTCTAATATCCAAACCTTAAAACAAGAACTTATATAGGCACAAATTAAAAGTTAGAAAAATGCAACATTGTTTAATTTGGTAGACAGCACCGTATCCCAGCATATTGCATAGAAAATGCCACACTTCAAAATGAAAATGTTGTTAGAGACCTTGGAACATGGGTTGATAATTCCCTTTCTTTGATCAACATGTAACACTGGCTAAGAAATCATTCTACTTGGTGCCATTGACATTCAAAAATAATATCTATATCTTCACATGTCATTGTCTTCTTATATTCAGCACTGATCAGGCCAATTATGAAAATCAATGCCATCTTTAGGAGTACCTCATTAGACACATCAAACTATGTGGAAGACCCCAGATGTTCCAAATTAAGAAAATCACAAGCATAAAATCCTGCAGCTACCAAAAAATTCTGGAAACACTGGTACCTTTCTCTGTGTCATATAGATTCCTTAGAAGAGACCATTGTCATGCCTTCTGTGTAATTAAGACACATCACTCAGCCTTTTAGTGCAAGAAGTCTTGTCAGAGCCAAAGCTTATGGGTGGACAAAAGTCCAAAAAAGGGACATTTTAAATATCTATCTTATAAACTTAGAAAGTTGCTATTCTAACAAGGTTTGCTTTAGCATGCAGTTTCTGAAGAATATGAAGTCTGAAACTCCAATGTCAGTCATCATTTAGTGATTTCAATCCCTGGTGATTTATCAGAAAAACACAAATTTTATGAGGAAGAAACCACAAATATGAGGCAAAATCTGGACATTTTCTGAAAATCTGGTCAGTTGAGAGGTATATTAAAGACCCAGTAGTCCTGGATCTCTTGTACCTTCACAAGTTAAACATTCCCACAGATACCATAATCAGGGAACTAAATATGTTACAGCAGATAATTAAAACAAGGTGGAGTGACAGATTAATTGTGCGGTGCTTTCCTCACCTCTGGAACAGACCACCTTTGCAGGTGAGGCATTTTCTACCTGTAGAGTGATACACCATCTTCCTTCAAACAGGATCTGGATAATTGAATGAATATTCATAAATTCATCCTGGCCTGGCTTATCTCTCTGAAGTTGGTACATAAAAATAAGTGGTTTTGGGGGAGAAGACCCACACATAGAAGGGTATAAGGACTTGCCCTATGCAAAATTTATTTAAATAAAAATGTTGCATTAATTTGAAGGTTTGATCAGTTGTTTCCATCTAGATGAACCTTTAAAAATTAGTTACTCGACAAGAAATAAATAATGCTTGCAGTTTATGACCTTTTGAGCTCAAAGGAACCTACATAATCATTATCTTTAGCCCCCTTTTTCCCATTTTTCTACTTGGGGGTCAGGGTGTCATGTCAGCTGTTGCCATCTCTCTCAGTTCAACACTACACTCCTGCCTTCTTTCACACTCATGCCTGATTCTCACTGATCTTCTCTCTCACAGTCCATCTATCTCTTTCCTGGATGCCCTCATTCCCTCTTACCTTTTTTTCTGGCTGCCCTAAATCTTCTTCACCAGATTGTCTTCTGCTCTTCTGTACATGTGCCTAAACCACAGTAATATGTTCTTTTTAATATTTTCTGCAATTGGAGCTACTCTGGCGTCAGCTCTTATGTCCTTATTTCTTCATCTGTTCCATAGTGTGCATCCTACCACCCTTCTCAGACACTTCATTTCCATCACCTCTAGCTTTCTCATCTATTTTGCCTTTATTGCTCAAATTTCTGTACAATACAGTTGTACTGGTCACACCACTGTTTTGTACACCTTACTTTTCAGCTTCTTTGGCATTCCTCAGTCATGCACTACACCTTACACTCTATGCCAGTTGGCCGCAGTCCCTCTGTTTCTTGCTTTGACCTTTTCATTCAGACTTCCCTTCTCATCAACCATCCCCCCTAGATACTTGAAGCTATTAACCTGTTCCAGTATCTTTCCTTCTACCTCAATTCTTGGCTTCTTCTGAGCTCCCCAATTTGTTGGCATTACCAGTGTTTTATCTGTACTTAGTTACATCCCATCTCCCTTCAGTTTTGCATTTCATTCCCCTATCCTTTGCTGAAGTTCTTGCTGAGAGTCTGCCTGTAATGTCACATCATCTGCATACAGGAACTCCAACCTGTTTGCTAATGCAGTGAATCACCAGTATGAACAGTAGTGGGTTCAGAGCTGAACCATGGTGCACATGAACCCCTTTGTGAGACTAAACACTGTTTGTACATGAGTCATTGGGTCCTTGTGCATAGCCTGCACTAATTCTACCAGTGTTTCTGGGAATTCAAACCACCACAGTACTGCACAAATCAGCTTTTCTGGGACCTTCTCATATGCTTTTATAAGTCTGAGAATGACCAGCTGGACCCTTTCTTCATCTATAGCTTCTCTTCAAGTATCCTGCTGGCTGCAAACATCGGGTCAGTTGTGTTGCATCCTAATCTGAATTCAAACTGCTCATCTTCCATCTTACTTTCTACTACTCTACATATCTATTTAGCAATCATCCTCTCCAGAACTTTCAGACTATGTGACAGGAGTTTGACACCTCTGTACTGTTTGCAGTTGTGTATGTCCTCTTTGGTCTTGTCACTGGCACAAGTATGCTAATTGTCCAGTCATCTGAGATGCACTTTTCTCTCCATACTGCTATGAGTATCCTCAAGAACAATTTCTCTCCTACCTCCCCATTATCTTTATCATATCTGCTGTCACTTCATTTGATCCTGCTGCTTTTTCTGACATAATTTTCCTTAGTACTGTTCTTACTTCTTCTAGGGTGGCTCCTCCTCTTCACTTATCATAGACTGTGTCTGGGGCAGTACAACTTCTCTGGGGTTTTCTTCATTCAAAAGCTGATAAAAGTACTCCTTCCATCTAATGTTGATGTCCTGTGGACTGGTGAGCAGGTTGCTGCTGGCATCATGTAGGAATGTTGTCTGACTATCTTCTTTAGCTTTCTGTCTTTGTTTTGCAACATGATATAGCTTTTTTGTGCCACTTACTGAGTCACTTTCCAGAAGCTGGTAGAGTGCCTCCAATGCCCTGTTCTTTGTTCTTGGTTTTTGCAACTCCTTTCTATGCCAATCAGTATTCCTTCTTAGCCTGGTCCATTTTTTTCTATCCCCCACTCTTTCCTTCACCTTTTCTTTCTTTTTCTCAATTTTTTTTTATTTTTCAAATACATTTGAATGAATTCCATAGTATTTATACATAACATCTTAAATAACTATGTACACTATTTACATTAGCCTGGTACTATAACAGATCTTAATGTGTACAGTTACTTTATAAGTATGTCCAATCCATTATCAGACTGATCAATTATTGTATTGTATCAATCAACGATAAGACTTTTCCCCAAGGGTTGTTGATAAATGGCTTTGGATAAATTCTTAGTTCTTTAATTTTAATTTCAAATAACGCTGTGGTCTTCAGTAGGCTGTAGAAGTCTTCCAAAGCTGGTATTGTGTTTGTACTCCATCTTCTTGTTATACACTTCCTTGAAATTGTAAGTATAGTCCATACTAGATACATGTTTGACCTAGTCAAATAAGGACCGTTGTTCACATTTAATAATGCAAGAGTTTTAGTTAAATAAAATTATTCCTTAAGTAAAGCTTGTAGAAAGCTATTAATACTATTCCAAAATGGCTTAATTTAAACACAATCAAAGAAAATGTGGTTCTAATCTGCACTGAGTACTTGCTCACATCTCCAACATATTCCTTTTATGGAAGAACTAATTTGACTGATTCTGTCTGGGGTTAAGAATGCTCTGTGCAAGCATTTCCAATTAAAAATTTCTAGTATTGTGCAAAGAATGTGTATTTTATTGATAATAAGATATTTGTTTTAATATTTTCAATTAACTGTATTTAGTGTTATTTTGTTATATATTTCCAATATGAGGTTTTGGGTGTTGTTTTATAGTTTATCAATATTTTGTAAAATTTTGAAATACTGTTTCCCATGTCAAAGTCATTATAAATGATTTCATATATGTATTTCGTAAATTTAGTTATTTCTTTAAATGAAGAATTGTTAATTATTCTACTTAAATCTTGTGAATATGACAGAATACTCTGCAAAGTTAGCCAGTCCTGTTGCAGAATTTTGTATTTTGTTTTTATTTCTTGAGTACCTAAACTTTTAGTTCTTTGATACATTGGAGCCAACAAACAAATCCTTTCTGATCACAGAAATTAATAATTTCTCTATATATTTTATGTGGAAAGTTCTTTGTGACTATAAATGGTGTTAAAAGATCAAACCAGACATTTAAATCTATATTTGCATTAATAATTTTCCTAAATGAATCAATGTAATAATTAATCATATGCGTTTTAGTGGGTTTAGTTATGTTATACTGCATACTAATACATAAAATATGCCATGGCAAATTGTTTTTATCTGTTATTTGAAATTTTTTTTGTAAATCAAATTAATTTATTGATATTACATTTATTAATTCTTTTCAGTTTGCAGAGTAATTTGGACTTATCCAATCTGAGATTGTTTTAGATATCAATGCTTTTATATATGTTTCTATATCAGGAAAGTTTAATCCTCCCAGTTTCCATGGTCTGATATGATGTATTAAAGCTATTCTGTTTCTTTTGGGAAACCATAAAAAATTGTATTAGGCATGAATTTATATATAGGATCTTGAGCAGTAAAACCATTTTTATTAACTGTAGTCTATCTTTAAATGTTAATATTATTTTGTTCCATTTTTCCACAGATATTTTAATTGTATTGATGATACTATTATAGTTTTTTGAGACTAATTCATTATTATCCTTGCATAACTCAATTTGTAGATATTTTAAGGTAGATTCTTGTTTTCCTATGATGTAATCCCCCTTAGTTTGCAGTTCTTTTTTTTTCTAAAAATAAAAATTTTGATTTTGATTTATTGAAATGGAGTCCTGAAGTCGTGAAATTTGTCAATTAATATATCTAATTCTTCTAATGTCTCTTTTGTATTAGATAATGTTAGTAAAATGTCATCAGCAAATAGCATTACTTTAGAATTGTATTGTTCATAAACATCTATTCATTTGATTTTTATATTGTTACGAAATGAATCTGCCAATATTTCAATAGCCAGAGCAAATATAATTGGTGACATGGGACATCCTTGTTTAGTGCCTTTTGTTATATGTATAGATTCAGAGGTAAAAGGACCTAACTTGGCATATGCTGAATTATTTGTATATATAATCTTTAGGAGATGAACAAAGGATACAGGAAACTCAAATAGCATTAGGATTTTGAATAAATAGTCTCAATTTAAGGAATCAAAGGCTTTCTCTATATCTAAGCCAATTATGAGTGTTTCTTTGTTTTCTTTATTAACATAATCTGTAAGAAATTATCATTTTAATATTGTCATGTGTGTGTCTATGATATATAAATCCAATTTGATCCTTATTTATTGTTTTGGATTGTGATATTTTCATTCTGTTAGTTAATATTGTCATAAATATCTTATAGTCATTGTTTAATAATGATATAGGTCTATATGAAGTACAGAGGTTTGGGGATTTGTATTCCGTTAGGATTGGTGTGATTAAGGAATATCTCCAAGAGTGTGGTTTTAAAGCTTGCGACTGAATTTCTAATATAGTTTTATGGAAGAGGGATAGGGTCTTTGAAGGAAAAAGTTTATATATTTCCCATAGTTATGCCATCTATACCTGGTGCTTTATTATTTTTACCCTTTTTATTGTATCTGTAATTTCTTTGTATGATATGGGTGCTTCCAGATCTAATTTTAATTTTTCTGGTATTTTTTTAATATTAGAACATTTTTCATCTAGATTTAATTGAGCAATATGTATATTTTCTTTTTGGAAATGTTCCATATAGTGATTTCTATAGGCATCAAGAATGTCACCTATATCCGAAACATTTTCCGCTCCTTTTCATGCATGATACTTTTAATGTTATTAGCTTTTGATTGTATTTTGATTCTTGCAGATAAATTATGTAAATATTTGGGAGAAGTGGCCAAGGTATTAATTTTTAGTTTTTCTAAAGCTAAACTAGTTTTATGTGTTATAATTTTGTTGTATGTATTGTTTAATACTTCTACTTTCTTTTTCATCTCCAAATGATTTAGATTTTTTTCATCTTTTACTGACAAAAGTTTGGATTGTAGATCTAATAATTCAGAATCCCATTCTCTGATTTTTTTTATACCAAGTTGGGGTTTTACCATATATGTAAGCTTTTAAAGAGTCCCACATCATTATTTTATTTATCTCTGTGGTGTAATTAATAACTAAGAAGAACTGTAATTCAGATAACCAGTGTTTGAACTCTTTAATTTTAGTTATATATGATGGAATTCTGGAGTTAAAAATGAATGGTTTATACCCATTTTGAAGTTTTAGTATCAATGAACTGTGGTGTAAAAAGGGGCAGGGAGTGATTGAGAAATTAATAATTTTAGAGTGTAAGTCATGGGCAGTACAGATTTTATCTATTCTAGTTTTGGTACCAAATCTGTGATCTTGATGAGAAAACAAAAAAGATTTCTCTTCTTTAAATTGGAAAGTATCTACAAGATGAAATGATTCTACCCACTTGTTTAAAACGTTTGATACAGCAGATGTGCACAGCGGTCTCTTATTTGTAGTTTCAGAAATATTAAATATACAGTTAAAATATCCTCCTAATATTAAGTTGCCTTTATAATTATTGGAAATCAAATCCAAGTGTTTTTTAACAGTTCCTCTTCCAATGCCTGGGGACCAGTATAGATTGGCTATGGTCCATACTCTGTTATTATACATAACTATTACTAATGCCATAAGGCCTTCTTTATCTTCATAATTATAAATTATTTTTGGGTTAATCACATTTGTTTTCCATAAACTTGTTACCCCTTTTTTCTTTGTCTTATAAGCGGATTGTGTCAATATCATATATTCCTTATGATTCCATTTGTAATTGTCATTTGTTTTGAAATGAGTTTCTTGAAGGAAGACAAATTGTGCTTTGTTCAGTTTTAAATATTTCAATAGATTTGATCTCTTGCTAGAATTGTTTAAGCCATTGGTATTTAAAGATAAGAAAGTTAAATCCATCTTAGGTTATTTAGACTATGTATTTTTTGTTTTATTCTAACTATTAAACATTTTCTTCTGATAACTATAAAGTATATGTTTGAGTTTTAAAAAGAAATTATCAGTTTTATACTTTGAGTGTTTACCAGTAAAGTAATGTTTGGGTCAGACATACTTAAAATGTCTTTTGTGAAATAAATTTAATTGAATAAATGTTAACAAAACTAAGATCTGCACTAGCCACAGAATAAAAATCATTCCTAATCTGATGGATAACCCTAACTCCATCAGATTATCACTCATACCTTGACAATCCAGAATATTTGAGCTCCATAAATTGATTTATCATACGGAGAATATTTGTAATAGGAATAAGAAATATTTATGTTATTTTGAACAGATATAGTACTACTGTAGATTAGACAGAATTCTAATACAATATATATGACTACTTATTGCATGAGCAATTAATATTTATATGAAAGGTAGATGATAAGCAATTTAATCATAGTAAAGTGGGATGTATCATATATAAAACCTCAATAAAAGATTATAGCACACAGTTATTTAACATATTCACCCTTATTGATGAAGTCTTTCAAAACGTATTACTTAATATAAATAGTTATAATATTTATACCTAATGTTTATTGTACAATGTAGTTTACTGGATATATCAGAAGTTATATTTCATTGTTTGCCAGCATTAAAGTAATCACTTTGTTTGTTGCTAATGTACTTAAGGCATCAAGTTTGTTTTATGTGAACACTGAAGAAAGTTAGTGCATTTTATTATCAGTGCGTCCCTCTTCCCCCCATTTCCTACACATAAGGATTTTCATATCTATCATTTCTTATTATAAAATGAGTGAAATTATAGGTTAAAAACAACAAATTCACTTATTGTGATTCATAATTACAAGTTCCCTTTCCATATTCATAAATTGCCATTTTATGGCATATACTGAAAGTTTTTAAATTTAAATGGCAACATTCTATTTTGTATAATCAGCAAAGCTTAACCTGAGTGATTATTGTCAATTTAACAATATTTGTTCATAATGTGACTGTTATATTCTGTGACATTCCTAGTTCAGGCTTCTATTGTTTCCCTTGAACAACTTTGTCAGTTTGATGTCATGTATTAAACATTAGTTACCTTGGTGACAGCTTAAGTATTATGTATGGTCAAGATGGGTTACAAAACCACAATTCAAGTTAAAGCAATTATATGACTTGTTATGCACATTTACTTATTTGAGAAAATCATCATGCTTCCCCTTGATGTTCTATATAGTATATGACATTAATGACAAGTTAAAACAATAGTGGTATTATACACAAGCCCATGTTATTAAACTGAGTGTCTATTGTCAATTTAATGCTATTTGTTCATAATATGATTGTTACATTCTGTGATATTTCAAGGTCAGGCTTCTATTGTTTCTCTTGAACCACTTTGTCCGTTAGATGCCATGTATAAACATTAGTTACCTTGGTAACCGCTTAAGTATTATATATGGTTAAGATGGGTTACAAAACTACAATTCAAGTTAAAGCAATTACATGACTTATTATGCATATTTACTTCTATAAGAAAATCATCATGCTTCCCTTTGATGTTCAATGTAGTGTATGTCATTTATGACAAGTTAAGACAGTAGTGTTATTATACACAAGCCTATGTTATTAAATCCTGTCTTTAATATCTAAATTCAGCAGACTGCTTCATCTTATATGATGATTATATATTGTACATCTAGATTTACAAAAATCATACATTACATATCTATTGTGTGGGGTTTTTTTTTTTTTTTGGCTGTTACTTATTTATTTGAGAGACTACAAACTGTAATGCTTATTCTTATTATTAGCTCCTTCCAAGCATGTTTATACAGCCCATAGACTTTAAATTATGAGACCCGTCTAGTTTCTTATTTGTTATAAGTATATTTCCATTGTTACATACACACATATCAGTACTTCAAGCATGGGCAACAATGCCCATCCAGTTTTACCAGAATACCATTCACTAGTTCATGTGGTATGTTTCCAGGCTGTTCTTAAAATACCCAAACCAATATTTATTCTGTTCCATGCAGTGGCCACTCTGTCAGTGAACCACTCAACACACCTTCCATTCCCACAGATATTTCCATGAAGGAAATCAGATGACTCTCTAGCACTTCATGTCAACCAAAACACCCCTAGAATCAGCTATCCCCATATGACCAACATGTCCAAGCAAGCTCACCTCCCAGACCACTGCAAAGGGTACTGTACAAGACTAAATGCTCTTAGTCTTTCACAATAACTCAGACTTCCATGCTTATGTAAGTCCTTAATGTGTTTGGACCAAAATACATTTTAATATATAAAATTGCACTTATTTTTTTTTAATCAAGAATCAACTTAATGAGCAAAATGAAGTGTTGGAGGACCATCAATATGTGTACATGTGGTTTAAAACAGACTATATATATATATATATATATATATATATATATATATATATATATGTATATATATATATATATATATATATATATTTTTTTTTTTTTTTAAGCCAAAAACTTCATTGCCGAGAATCATCTCAGAGGCTCCTCAGAGACATTAAGCATTATTGTCACTCTGTCTCCATTACCATAGCAACCTGGGAGCATCTGCTTCTGTTAGTGTGTGCTGCATACCAGAGGCTCGCAATGCACCTGAAGCAAAGTTTCACTTGACTGCAACTTCAAGTCTAAATTCCCTCCCTTTCAGCGAGGCAGCAGCCAGGAAAAGAATCGAGAGCAAAGATGTAAAAAAAACTCCCAACAAGCCGCCGCAATAAGAGATAACACATTCTTCCAGCCTTCCCACCTCTCACTCAGCAGATGTGTAAACAAACTATTCTCTGCCAAAATATCCCAAATCATAGTTTTATCCACCCCCTTTTCCTGCATCCAGGCTAAAACACCAAATGTCTCTTCCTAATTCACAAGCATCAGTAAACCTCGATCATAAGCCACAACCCAGAGCTTCCAGGAGGCGAAAATGGCAACATACAACAGCTGCCAGACACAGCTGCATCCACGCACACCATATCAGGATTGATCAAATAGCACTCAAAGCTATGATACCTGTCATAATTGATATTAACTCTGTTTAGACAGAATAATAATGACATTTTTACTAGCTGCCAAATTCAGCTGCATCTATGCACACCATATCAGGATTGATCAAACAGCACTTGCAGCTGTGATACCTGCCATAATTGATATTAACTGTATTTAGACAGAATAATGATGACATTTGTACTAAGAGCTTGCTACTATTATTTAACCAGGATATACATGGCATTTCTAAATCATATTTTAACTAAAGAAGGCATTAGTCTCCATGACAGCATTTTTTTTTCAAAACACTCTACTGTTACTGCTATTATACTTGATGTTAATTTGTTACATTTGAGTCTGAACTCTGATGAATGGTACCTTGTTAAATTAGTTAGTTAATTACTTAAATTATTATAAGTAAATTCAATGAAAAATTAACAAGATAAGTATTCATTGAGTTCAAGTAGGGGAATGGAAATGTCCATGTTTGTATTATATGTTGCTTTGATTGGCTTACATATAATGTAAATAGTAAGCCATCTTGACCTACCTTTGTTTGCGAAGAATTATTGGAGTCTTTGAACATTCTGAATAAATCATTACTGTTTCTCAGTTGTTTAAGAAACCCTCCTTTTTTAGATAAAAACAGATGACAAGTGATGTACCATATCAGTTGATACTTTGAGAGATGTAGTTGTAAGAGTTATTTTTTTAGGACAGCTATCTTGAAATCAGTTTTTTTTTGTTTCTTCTTTCTAGCATCAGTCCAAGGATTTCTTTCTTTCATTCTTTTAAGAGTACGGGCCATCCATTTCATTTCTTCTGGGAAAGACACTATGTTGATTTTGATGAATATAGTAGCTTCTTCTAAGTCATTAATGGTTCTCATCTCATTGACCAAAAGTATTTTTATCTTAGCTGGAAAGGCCAGCTGTGCTTTAATATTGTTTCATTTCAACAATTTTATTATTGACCAGACTTTTTTCCTTTGTTCTAGTATTCTGGAAAAATAATCATTGTCAAACCTTATCAGGCTTTGATTGTATTTTAAGGGTGATTTTCTCCAAGCAGATTTTAATATTAGTTCCTTGTCCAGAAATGAAATACATTTTATAACTATGGATATAGGTGGAATATTTGTTGAGTTAGAAGCAGGTTTCCTCAATGCTCTATGCACCCTTTCAATTCCAAGCGAAAGTCCCTATTTCAAGTCTAAAAATGCAGGAATCCAGGTTAAGAATGAAATAATGTCTTCTCCTTCAGTGTTTTCAGGCAGACCAAAGATCCTTATGTTGTTTCTCTTTTCCCTGTTTTCTAAGTCATCTATTTTGTTAAGTAGCCATGTATTCTGTTTAAGAAGAAATTCTGTTTGGAATTCTTCCTCTTTGAGTCTCCCTTCAATGTCATTTAGAGAAGTATCTATATTTGTTGTTTTTGCATGGTGTTGCTGTAATAGTTCCTTAAAAGTATCAGTCTGTTTTTGAGAATTTAATTTGAGCTTTTCTAAGTCATTTTTAAAGCCATCCATCTTCAAAGATAATTCCTATAAGGTAGATGTCATCAATTGCAGTTTTTTTTAAAGCAAAATCTGGATGGGAATTCATTGAGTTGTTCATATTCAGTGACTCAATATATCTCCAAGTTACTTGACAGGAAAATTGTTGTATATCTTCACCAAAATTGATATTTATGTAGTTTAGTAGTTTATCTATACATTTATGACATTTGAAACTTGAAAATAATAACATTTTCCTATATTATTATACTAGTTTATGGAGCACTCAAAATTCACTGCTCTCAGTTGGCCATCTAGGCTCCACCCCCACATTTTCTTTCTTTTGACGACTTCCTGGACTTTTACATTTCACCAGCAGTTTTCCTTATGTACCTTTTTTCCAAACCCTGCTTGACCACATTATCTGTTCAGTAGTCCTCACACATGCTGTTTCGATGTGATGCCATTTTTCTTTAACTGCACCTATTTCATCCTCTTTTTCAGGTACTAGAGCCATGAGTAACTCCTTGAACTATTGTAATTTCTTTCCAGTCCACTTCCAAGTCTTCAGCCATGTCTTTATTGACCTTCAAACATTCTTTCACCACTGCTTGCAGTCGATCATGGAAACCAGCGGTTTATGCTGTGGGCCAACTGTTTAGCTGGGGAGTACTTTGAAATCACTGATTCTAGTCAAGTGTCAGAGGAAGTTCACCTGAGTTGCATGTTGGCCACTCTTGTATGCGATCTTGTGACTGTCACTCTTTCTGAAGCATGTGTTGGCTACTATCAAGCCATTTACCAGACAGAAGTCTAAAACAGCCTATCCTTCTTTATTCTTGTTTCCCCACCCATACTGACCCAGGCAGTCTTCATATCCTGTTCTGTCTGTCCAGATATGTGCATTCAAGTCACCCACTATCAACACAAATTCATGTTGTCCTGCTTTATCTAGTAGGTCCTGCAACAGATGCATGAAAGCACATTTTTGCTGTTGGGCATAGACTGAGATTATGAATCATTACACTAAATTCTGATTGCTATGAGTCTAATACTAATTCTGAAGATGTCTCTCACCACTATTCCCAAACCATTTCTAGCCAGCCCTTCTCCTGAATAGTAGACTCTGGATCCAAGCCAAGCAGCTTTGCTGTACTGCATTTCCATCCTGTCTCTTGGATGCATACGATGTCCAGTACCTTCATGTCATTCACTTCCAAGCTCTGTACTCATATCATACACTTCCAAGCTCTGTCCTGTCAGTTTTCACTCAAATGAGCTATCTCTGTAACCCAGGCTGGGCAACTGGACACCAGCAGTATTGATTCAGGGATGCTGGGCACACACTGGCCAAAAGGGGCCCCTGGTGTAAGTCAGGTTCTAAATCCACTTATCACTGGCAAATACCTATGCCTATTTGGCAACATTAGTCATCATGACTGAATCACCTAGAGCCATATTTTACACCATTGTATGGCTAGCCTGCCACATCATGCAGCCTGTGATCCATGTTCTCCTATCTTGAAGATACTGTGCACCACAAAAGATGCCCAAAGCGGCTGGTCTTTACAACTCTTCATCCTAAAGGGCACCATGTAGAGTCTGTGCTATTGCTCACAGCTCCTTTCATTTGTGAGTTTGAGTTGGAAACATTCAGCATGTTTTTCAGAGGTGGGAAAAACCCCACACAGACACAGGGAAAACATGCAAATTCCAAACAGGCATTGGCTGGAGCAGGATTGAACCTTTTACCTTGTGCATTGGAGGTGAAGACCTTAACCATTATGACAACTGGTCTCATTTTGGAGGAAGCTGCGTGATAACTATTTTTACTTAGATAATGATCTCAAAGTACAAACAATCCTCACTGGATGCTTAATGTTCTATGCTAAGGTTTTAATCAACAGATAAAGCCTGTTGAAAAACACAAGTGCATAATCTGGCAAGAAATCACCTCCAAGAGCTACTATTTCCTTTCCGCTCAATAGCTGTAGCTATTGTAGGGTTAGCAATAGAGACAAACAAAAAAAAATGCTGCACTACTAACAAGGACCTCACTTTTCCTTTCCCTTCACTAACCAAGATTCAGACAAAGTGAAGGTCAATGAAAAAGGAAAATAAATAAATGAGTTCAGTAACATAAAGCAGCATTTACAATTTCACTCTTTTTAATTTTCCTCTCTCTAACCCACTAAGAAATGGCAAGAGAAAGCAAGTAACTGCAGTAACAGACACAAGGATGTGATTTGGTGTGTATTTTTTATATTTAAATATTTCATATTTAGGATGTAAAATGCTGCCTCCAGCAACAATTGTATGTGCTATAGCAACTTTGGCATATTAAGCAGACAAACTATTTTACATTAAAATATAAAACATGAATACTAATGAAAAAAATGAATACAAAATAATTTAACAGATAGCACATTATCTAAGCATGATAATACCCTGGAAATAATAGAAATTCTAGAGATGGAGAAGCCCTCCTCCTGTGGTGTTAGACCTCATAAACCCATGGGCAGTCTGTTATTTCCTTGTAATTCCCACCCTGTAGGGCATTACTGCATGCTTAATGTATGACCCATTAAGTTGAAAGGGAACTATTTTTTTGATCTTCCTTTCTTATTTCAATGTCCAGAGCAATCAGATATAAACTAAGAATCTTCTGTCGAGGGCCTCTACTCCATTAGCAAATATTAAAAATAACAAAAGAGTGACCAGTACCAAGCAAGAACCTCCCCCTAAAATCATTCGAATGGTGCCTTTTTTGATAACACAACCATATGAATCTTGTTCCTTGCTATCAGATATATAACAAATACATTGCTTAGTTTACTGCATCAAAAGTAGAATTAAAAGGTCACAAATACTACAGTCTCATTCTCATGTTAGAATGTCACAACTCTAAATGTTGTCTTCTTAGGCAGAAACTGAAGTAAAACATGGGAATAATGTGTTGACATATTACTGCATCAGCATTTAGTGAATGTCTCACTAGGACAGTCTTCCAACAAAGAAATACAGGTGTTTTTTTTCTGCAAGTAAGCGGCATAGATTAATCTATTTTTGTTCCTTTTTTTTCAGAGATTATGCATTTGTCCATGAATGTCATTACTGCTTGCCGACATTAATATTGCAGGGGAATGACATGGCATTCAGGTAACTCCTGTTCTTAGCCATCATAGTATCACCGTGACAATATTGTGCTAGCAAAGCAATGTAGGGCAACACAGGTACTTTACAGGAAGAGAGGACTACAAGAAGTTGGCCCTCTACTGTCATCCTGTAGAAGCTAAAAATGCAGGAGTAAATGCAGTATTCATTAGGATTAATCCTTATTTAATGAAAGTACAATTATGCTGGAAACAGTACAGTATAAATCAGATTATCCTAAATAAATCCATCCAATTCTTCTCTGTTGAAATTTGAAAAAAATATTATCTCATTCCGTGACTAGATATACAGCATATGATTCCCCACAACTTATTTGTATTTATAAATCTTATATAGAGAATAAATATAAACCTCCAAGAGGAACAGGTTTGTGGGGTTAGGGTGAATGCACTGAAACAGACTAAACCTTAATGTATGCATTAAATCGTATTGTGCCTTTATTAACTCTTTCTCAGATAACTGCATCTATGTGCATGCTGTTGACCCAGACTGTGGCAAAAAAGATTTTGTAATAAACCCACCTACCTGGTTAATAAATTAAATACATCAACCAATCGATAAATAAGAAGAAAAGGTAACACAAGATATTCAGTCTGTAGTAAAAAAGGCAGGGATGTAGACTTCCTGTGGTATATGTGTGTGTGTGTGTGTGTGTGTGTGTGTGTGTGTGTGTGTGTGTGTGTGTGTGTGTGTGTGTGTGTGTGTGTGTGTGTGTAGCACTGCTATATACTTCTTAGATGAGGGACAAACAGGAAAAGAAGCTAGCTCATTAGAAAAGCAATATTTTTCATGTACTGTGACTACAAGGATTTTTTTTCTTTATTTTGACAACTGCAATGTGGATCTTTGCAGTTTTGCTCATCATTTAGAATGCAGCTCTTGGTAGTAACCAGAGAACAGAAGGAACAATAATTAGTTACATAAATAATGTGGCAGTCCGACTCATAATTAGTTCAAGAGGAAGGGGAAAAAAACAATAAAATTCATGCATGTTAGTAGGTTAATTTTCGTATGCAAATTAACAATCAAAATTAAAAATGGAAATAATGCAGTTTGGGATAGAATGGCATTTTTAATTCATTAGCGGGTTGTAAGTAGATTCTGATTCCTTGTGACATTTTAGGTTGATTTGCAATGCAACACAATAGGAGAAACATGCAAAAGAGGAAAAGAAAAGCTGGGAGAGAAAATATGCAAGAACCTGTCACCTGTCGGTGGAGCATTTCATTTTAAATAGGGGGAAAGATGCACTGAAACTCCCCAGGGACTGAATTAAACTACAAGAAGAAGATGCTGGAGTGCAGCTTGGTTTAGAGATATTGGGAGGAAGTGTCAGTTCACTCGGTAATGATAGTTTGATGTCATTCGAATCCAAATAAGCTCACATCACCACAAACAGAATACAAACAGCCACCAAAGAGCTGCAGAGAAATTGTGACAGGAGAAATAATTCTTTTAATGAAAGAAATGGGGGAAAGAAGGTCTCTCTTTGAAGGAAAGGAGTTGCAGTTGTCTGTGAAACAGGGTGCCTGTAGCAGCCTTATATAAAGAGAGTTGCTAAATGGGCAAATTATTTAGCAACAGGAGTCCAAATGGAGTGATTGGGTCAGTAGAATGTGACTTGAAAAAGTGACATCCCCTTTACTTCATTAAATGTATTTCTTATTATTACTACAGTTTATTAAAGCATTTTCTTTTACAAGAACAAGCATATCACTGTAACAATGAGAACATGGATGTGTGTGTGTGTGTGTGTGTGTGTGTGTGTGTGTGTGTGTGTGTGTGTGTGTGTGTCTGCCTCTCTGTGTGTGCATGTGTATACATGTGTAGGAAAGAGAAAGCTATGCAGGGACATAATAGGTATTATTGTCCATAAACGTGTCTATATGCATGCTATAGCATAAATATTGACTCAGACATTCAACATAAACAAATATCTATTAGTAAGAAAACAAATTCTGACAGAAGCGTACATAGTACTATGATCTAGAAAATCCACACATTTGTAAAACAGGGGACTTGAATCCTGTGTAATTTATCTACATGCATGATCTTAGTAAATATATGCACTGCTGTATCCTTACTTAACAAGTGCTGCCTGTGTAAGATGACTGAACAGTATACATTTGTGGTTTATTCCATATCTCTCTGGTTTTCTTGTGAAAGATGTGCCCTGTTATTTTCAGTTCATATGTCAAAATAAAGGCAGGGACTCTGCAGAATAAATTTGGTGTGTCAGATACATTTAATATTCTTTACCAAGTCTATACAGAACCATCAGGAGTTTTGTATAGAGAAGACATATATACAAAATAAGTCTGAGTTGAGAGATCTAATACTTGGATGTCTTCGAAGACCACCCCCATATTATCTCACATATGTTTGGGTGTGTTTGCACACACACACACACACACACACACACACACACACACACACACACACACACACACACACTTACATAAATAGTAAAATATTTAAACACTGTGATGTGATTAAGATCAACTTTAATCAACTGAAGTAATTAATAGCAGCAAATAATTTTCAAGGTTAAAGTGAAACTATCTAGTAAATGACAATATCAAAATACATACACAAAAAAATTCTCTGTCATAAGAAAGGTTAAAGGGTTATGGAAAAGATAATGGGCAGGATTCACGAAGGCTTGCACGGAGTGTAAGAGACGTGCAACACTCCATGCAAGTGTCGCGATCCAGGAACAGCCCTAAACTCCGTGTAAGAGACCAGCTAAAACGTCTCTTACACGGACTGGGCGTGGACATGCTAAATACCTCACTTGCATTTGAAAGGTATGCAAATGAGGTATATTAGCGATCCACGAAGCAGAAGCCAGTCCGTGTAGGAGACGTTTTAGCTGCAGAAATGTGCTCAGTTGACAACTGAGTACATTTCTGCAAATTCCACAACGGAGCAATGTCAGCTCCAAAAAAAGGTTGCATATGATGCAGGCAGCATGCCTATGGCCAAATATGTGGCCATAGGCAAGATAATCCGATGCAAAATTATTAAAAATTTGATTTTTTTTTTCTGCAATCGCCGATGTTTAAACCCAGCGCAGACCCGCGCAAACGGGCTGCGCTGTATAAAAACATAAAAAAGAAAGTTATAAACCCACAAATGTGGGTATCATGCAATACATGGAATGACAATGCAGGGACCAGCAGACCAAAACCAACATGGCCACCGTGTAGTGGTTGCTAAGGGGGGAAGCTGAGTCTAAGACATGTAACTAAGCATCAGTAGGCAATCTCATGTAAATGAGGATTAGGATACTGAATCCCACAGTCACATAGCAAATGAGCATGGTCTGAGTAGTGTAAGAGATACAAAAGGGGGAGGAATGGAGTAGGAGATAGGTGACATCACTGGGGGGAATGGTAGAAAGAAACGCAGTTCATTGGAGGCCTGTGTAACATGACAGATGACAGGCACAGATCATGGAAAGAGGTGTGCCACTAGATAAGTCATGGAAAGACAAGAAATGGAAGGTGTACACTGTTACCTACACCAAAGTTTCTTGCTGGCATGCGCATCGCGCCGCAATGAAGTGCGAGTAAGGCAGTGTGCGCGCGTGTAAGGCAGTGTGAGCATGTGGGAGCATGTTGGGAGATGTTTAACACTGTTTGCGCGGGTGTGCGCGAGTGTAAGGCAGTCTGAGTATGTTGGAGGCTGTTGGCAGACGTGTAACAGTGTTTGCGCGGGTGTACGCGCGTCTAAACCTGAATAAGTAGATCCTTAACCGTGTAAGCACGTGTGCGCACGTGTAACCCACTGTGAGCGTGTTGCAGATAGTATGCAATTTGCTCCCCCCTGAGGAAACAGAAAGGAAAAAGGAAGCAACAGAATTAATAGGAAGCTAGCAGGGATAACTGCTGAAGCTGGCAGGTGAAAATAATTAGAAGCAGGCAATTACACATGCAGAATAGTAGCCCAGCCCAGCACTTAAAACTCTGCAAACAGTACTGCAGGATGTTCTCATTAAGAGACACTGCAAGACAGGAGTAAGCTAATAGAAGTGAAAACTGAAAAAGCTGAACTCAGAGCAGAAGTGCTAGGGGCTGCCATAGCTGTCATAATGAAACATAGGCGACTTGCTGAGGGTGGTGACAATGCAGATGGTGCCAGACAACCCACAGTGAGGAGACGGAGAAGAGTGTACAGGCCCAGGGTCACCTACCACGGGTTACATGAGCTGGAGATAGTAGAGCGCTATAGAGTGGACAGAGAGCTCCTGCAGCAGATTGTTGAGCTGTGCAGGCCACGCCTCACACACAGAACCAACAGAGGGGAACCCATCCCAGTGGAAACCAAGGTATGTGTTGGCCTAAGAATACTAGCAACAGGTACCTTCCAGAGACCAACTGGCGATATGATGGGGATATCACAGGCATCAGCCTCCAGGATACTACACCAGTTCCTGGATGTCATGTCAGCACATGTCGGTGATCATGTATATTTCCCCAATGCCCGTGAGGTATTGGCCAGCAATATGCATCTCTTCCAGCAAATAGCGGAATACCCTGAGGTACTGGGTGCTATAGACTGCACGCACATACGCATCAAAGCACCAGCAGGAGAGCGGGGTAGGGCCTACATAAACCGCAAGGGCTTCCCCTCCATCAACTGCCAGGTCGTGTGTGATGCCCAGGGAATAATAATGAATGTGTGTGCTGGCTGCCCTGGGAGTTATCACGATTCCCACATCTGGCATTTGACGCAGCTGTACAAGACATTTGCCAATGGGGACATCCCACACGGACACCTAGTGGGGGATGCAGGTTATGCACTGGAGCCGTGGCTGATGCCACCCATCAGAAATGCACACACACCTGAACAGGAACGCCATAATGAGGCACACGCACAAACACGTAATGTGATAGAGCGCGTGTTTGGGCTGCTCAAGTCACGGTTCCGGTGTCTGGACACATCTGGTGGAGCCTTGCAGTACACACCAACTACATGTACCCAAATTGTCATGGAATGTGCTATGCTACATAATATGATCCTGCGAAAACAGCTGCAGCAGGACCAGCATAGGGCCGGGCCAAACAGCCCCCCACCATTGCCAAGGCCATCACAGGCAGAGCGTGACTCGGAGGAGGAACAACCTGAGCCTGCCCCAGTAGGCAGAAGGAGGCGTGCCCAGTATGCCCTGGCCTTGGCAAAGAGGCAACGCATAGCACATACATTGGCTCAGTAGGAACCTTGGGAATGATACCCCTCTCTGACTCACTCATATAGTAACAGGGATGCCTAACGTGACACAACCTGCTCTCAAACATGTACAGGGAAGTGTAATATGCGCATCCGACAGAGGCAGCCCTGCTGCACCACCTGAGGCATGAATGCTATGTGTCAAGTAATGTAACACCAAGTACCATATGCACACCTGAGGACCCTGACTAATATCCTACCCTCACCAAGCATCATGCCACAACATGACAAGGAGATGATCAAGTGCAACAATTGACTGAAGTATCGCAGTTAGTCAAAGGGGACCCAATGTGTGCCAGTCTGGGATGACATGCTGAGCATGACATGATGCACCACCTGCTAGGACTGGCATGCACCTATCAGTGCAGGCCGTATGGATACTGGCAAAGGGTGTTGTCACCCACAGTGTGCCCTGAATAGGTAAGGCTCAAAACACAAACCTATCTCCATAGGTACCAGAAGGGATAAGAATAAGATAAGGGATAAGTCAAAACAGCAAGATGCATGCAGTCTAAACTCACCCAGTATGGAGAATGTTGATAACTGTGCTGTAACAGACAACTGAGGCAAGGCACACAACAGCACCCTAACACTACCAGGTTACACCTCATACTGTGCTGTACAGCCTCCAAACTTGGAACAAGCTACGAAAGGAGGGTGACTAGCATGAATTGTCAAGGATAACCACACCCCCATGTCGGTACCACAACAAAAAGCAGCATGGACTAGCCATGCTCAAGTAACAGTGGCTAAAACTGCCCCCCAGTTCATAGCCTGCTACTTATCCGGCCTATGCTGGAATACATGAATATATCAAGTCCTCCAACCCACATTATATTGGGTGACCGCAAATACCCAGACATAGACTGGGAGCATTATACTAGCTCCAACAGTGTCGGACAAAGGTTCATAGAATCCACAAACCAAAAGGCACAGGAACAACGTACCACCCCCACAAGAGTGGTAAGCTTACTGGATGTGATAATCAGCAACATGGGTATTGGATGTCAAGTTGAGAAGTGTATTCCTCACTGGTAAAACCAGACCATAGAGTAATCACACTGGATATACAAATCCTGACCACAGTCCCTGGCCGGAAAACCGCAGTGGAAAACATGTGTTAAGCAATATCTGCACCCCTCCAAACTGATGTGGAATCCATGAAAGGTCCCGTGCAGGTGCAAAATATGGGCCACACCTCAGAACCTGTAATACAGCCATTCCATGAACACTGCCAGTAATGCTTGGATTATGCAGTCCTAAATTAAAACAAGACACAGTGCCTAAACCTGGCATGCTGGGCACCAGCCATAACCAAAACATGCAAGAGAATGAGGAAGCTACTACATGATAGAGCAAACATGAACAATGAAGTAATCACTGATCAGTAGTATGGCAATAACATCTGTCCACACATGCAATCCACTAAGGCCAGCCACAACAAGTGGAATCTGTGAATCCTGAGGCAATGTCACACCTGCCCCAAGTACACAGACAACCCCCAACCCCACCCAAGAAATACAAAAATATGTGAGAGATGCAACCATCCATCCAAACTGGAGGCTGAGCTCCCTCAACGCAGTACTCCCAAAACAAGTCAGTAGGAGAAGGTAACCACACACACCACAAACACAGTTCCACATAGACCTATCACAACTGCAAACCAAACACATAAACACAGACAAACATTCCCGGAGGCACAAATTACAAACACAGCACACCAACAGAGGCCTCTAAAGCAGACACCCAATCAAACAGCCTCCAAACATAGCACATGCAACACATAGCACACAAAGCTGGTGTGCCAAACAGTCACAGGACAGACGTAGAAACAACATGCCTGATACAGTTGTAATAGGTGACTCCATAGTCAGACACACTGCTGTCCTGCACACCAGACTGAACAAGGGAAAGGGTACAGTAAGCTGCCCGTAGGCTGCCACAATATGCCACATAACAGAAGTATGTAGGTCACTCCAAAGCAAGTAGAAATATGATGCAGTCATAGTCCATGCTGGTGTGAATGACCGGAGATGTACCGCCCTAGACTACATTAAAAGAGACATAGATGAGCTATCTGATTATGTAGTCCATGCCGGTATGACACTCACCGTTCACAGCATCCTACCCTTACCAAGAGTAATGCCACAGTACAAACACGGAATGATCAGTCATAGCAAGTGGCACACTTACTGGTGTTATTCAAAGGGGATCCAATGTCTGTCTGCTGGGGATGTCATGCTTGACAAGCCACACAGCTGTCCATGTGATGGCCTGCACCTGTTACCCCTGGGTGTCTGAATATTGGATAAGGCCTTTGCCACCTCCATAGAGCCTTTTGTAGACAAGGCTGAAAAGACTGACCCACCACCCTAGAAAACATAAGTGGGAAGAAACATAAGGGAAATGCTGACCAATGCCAGATGTGTACACCCCAATATGCATGCTCCTGAGGCCATCCCCAGAATGGAGAACATCGATGTCTGTGCAGTGACAGAAACCTGCTGCAAGCCCCCTGACAGCACACCAGCACTACCAGGTTATACCACGTATCATGTGTCATGGCCCCAAAACCTGGAACGAAACATAAAAGGAGGGTGAGTATCCATAGTCAGCACAGACACCCATACGTCCAGGTAACTGACAATGCACAAGGTATTGGAGTTCACACATGTGCAACTAACTGTAGGCAAGACTGCTGTGCAGTCTGTAGCATGCTACAGACCGCACTCTCACACACAATAACCCCACCCAGCCATCCTGAAGACAATGGACAGTATGAATGTCCCACCAAATAACAAACAAGGTACCACAAATTACCACATAGGTGATAAACCAGTATGTATGGAAAAAGTAACCAGGGACATAGGGACACAAGTGGACAGTAACCTGTTATGTGACACCCACATTGCCAATGTGGCCAGGAAGACTGTCTACATTTGACACTGTATCAGGAAAGGAGTCACATCTACGGCAACAGAGGTCATTGTGCCCCTATACTATTCTCCAATCACACCCATAATCCAGTACAATGCCTCATATGGGATGTACCTTACCTGACACCTGCAGCAGTTAGAAAGACCTCAAAGGTACCTCACCAAGAGGATAAAGGGTCACAAATATATGTCATATGCTGCCTGGCTGTAGACACCCCAGCTGAATCCAGTCACATACTGCTTACACAGAGGCATTGCATGCCTGTTGTAGGAGGCCATGCCCAACACAGGAGTAATGGACATGCTCCACCCCAGAAAACACAAATCCATCGGAGCTGTGAGAGGGAGAGATGTCAACCTCAAGAAATAATGAAATAGGATGTGCTGGTGGGACAGATACATAATCCAGAGGCTCCCCACACCCTGGACCAGAATCCCATTCCATGTAAGGCGGAGCCCCTCACTGACACTCTTCAACAGGAATCTTGCCAAGTGGATGGATGATTGTAGAGTTACACTGGGGGTCTTCACTGTGTCATGTCCAGACAGAGGCACAGCAAAGCAAAGCATAAATGGCCATAATATGCACATAGCAAGGGGTATCAAAAGCCACACACACTCTGGCTAGGTTAACAAATGCCCAGGGTGGATAGCCTAGTATGACCCTATGAACCTATGAAGATACAAATTGTACAGGACACTAAGGATAATCCCAAGGCTTTCACAACTGATGGTAGTAACCATGTTGGGAATTCACAGATATGCCCTGAATCACACAAATATCACAAACACACACACATATTGCCAACATACATCCTGACAGGTGCAGTGCAAACCCCCTCCCAAATGCAGAATATCTATCCCAGCAGACTGCTGGCCCCCTGACATTGCAGATGCTGAGGTAACAGCCAACATCTACAAAGCAAAGCACACAGCAGCAATGGTATGGGATGTTGTCCTGGGCTTAGTGCAACATGGACTCCAAGATGAATGGAATGCCAAACCACACTACTGCTCAATGTCAGCCTTACCACAGAATATGTACCCAAAGAGCAGTGTACAACAACAGTGGTACTTCTTAACAAAGGTGTTGCCTGAATGGATACTGAACACTACTACCCCAGAATCCTGAGAAGCTCGGTTTGCACAGCTATGGAAAGGATCAGCATGTACCACAGACATAAAGATATTGGGGACCTACTGACACCGGAACCAACCCAGTGTGGCCTTCCCAAGTGCAGATCCTGCCCCTAACCATGTTTGACTCAATTGAAACAGCCATTAAGGTAATTGATGAGGGCAATGTGCTCCACACAGTGTATCTGGACCTTGCAAAGGCTTCTATACAATACCCTACATGTTCATTATAGATAGGCTCACCAGCTTAAATACAAACCCACATGTCAGTAGAGGGGTTGCAAACCAGACCAAGGACAGAACAGACATGGTCAGACATGCTGCAACCATGTCAGACTACAAACCAGATATAACTGGCATCCCACAAGGCTTTGTCCTGGGATCTCCCTCGCCTGGTATATATGTCCCATAGGTACAGGCAAACATGGAAGGACTGTGTCCGAACATGTTTGCAGAGGACTACAAACTGCTCACCACATATGATCCACCAGCTGACACAAGCATCCCACAAAAGGGCCACATAGAAACAGACAACTGGTGCCATAGCCATGTCAGCAAGCTAAGTGCAGAAACGTGCATAGTCAACCCCCGTGGATATACAGTAAGTGCCCACCAATTACCACACAGTTGTTAACCCATTATGTACTTAACATGTAATGAGAGACCTGGGGACACAAGGTAATATCTATCCTGCATTGGACAAACATGTGCTGTAGTGTTTACAGAAACATACCATATACCCACCTAATCACGAAGGCTGTCAGATCTAGATAAGGGGAGGTCATTGTGGCTCTGCAGTCATCCTTCATCAGTGGTACAATTGACTACAATAGCCCCTGTGGGATGTACCTCAGCAGACACCTCCATCAACTGTAAAGTCCCCAACAGTACCTCATCAGGAGTATCAAAGAGCTTGCACAGATGCCATGTGTTGCCTGTGTTGCTGGCATCAATAAACATGCTGCACCTTGTACAATCCGAATGGCAGTGAGCTATGCACATGAGAGACCTGAACCCCAGCACTGACGTACATAGGACAAGCTGTACTGCGTGCTCCATAACACAGAAGCCACCCCCAGCACAGGCTACCCATAGAGTCACTTATCAATCTTCCTCAATAGGAATCCTGATGAGTGGATGGGAGATGGTAGATATATCCTGGGTACCACTGTCATGCCACAGGTAGACACAGGCACAGTATACTAACCATGACATATGCCATGGCAAACCCCACTTACAATGTGTGTTGAAGGACAAACATACTCTCCAACTAGCATTACACATGGACTAGGGCACATCTCTAGTGTTTGCAAATGTACACCTATGTTGTGGAATACACTACCAATGTTGGACAAGCCTGGTTTAAGTAGTTCATATCTGAACAGAATGCAACATGGTCAGATGTACACAACTGGCCCGTAACCAGGCTGTTGTGCCCACTATCGAAATGTAAAGCAGTGATAGCAGTAAAGCCCAGGATACTGCCCACCACAGTCAAAGTACTTCCAGTACACTATACAGTACTACAGTGTTAGGTCAGTGTGAAAGGATGTTGACAACTGTATGCAAAGTATCCCATGCAAACACTGCAGGCACAGTATAACCCTGTTGTGTTCACACACAAAGCAGTTGTACTGTAACTACACAACATGACACACAACACACAACCATAAACGGGTAATAGTTGTTGAAGTTCACACTCATCCACAAATGTGGTGGGCTGCAAAGTCCAACGTATGGAATGCTCACACTGGGCATGCTCACACACATGCCATGGGAAGGCTGAACTGGGCATGCTCACACACTTAGGCCAAATCTCGGTTTAGCAGTTGGACACACATAGCTGGTATTGTTATGTGTTATTCCAGGAACCAACAACATTATAGCAGTCTGCCCAGTGCACACAGCTAAATGACTACATAGACATACGTGATATAGTGGATCCCTCCCATATGCAAACATCTTCCACAGATGCACAAGTTGTTCATACAAACAGGGAATGCTATGGCAATAAAGATTTGCAAACAGTCTATCAGCAACAAATAATGTGCATTTGACAATTAAACATATGGGTGTAGAGGTCAACACTAGGCTGTTTGCCCTAGGGAATGACAGCTTAGCCAGAGTGTGCTTGGTGTCTGCCTCCCCACAGGATGCACATTTCCCTTTCTAAACACAGATGATGTCAGCACCCTATAAGTACAGCAGGAGAAAAGAAACGTCTCAGTAATCCGAATAGCGTGCTCTGCTAATGCGTTTGTCTCAAATGTCCTAACATAGTTAGGGAGGGGTTTCAAATCCTGCAAATGCTCAGTGTGTGTGTTTGTGTGAGTGGGGTTGGTGTGCGTATAAGTCTGTAGGAGAGAAATGTCCCTTTTGGCAACTAGGAAAACACCCTACAGGATGCACATTCCCTTTCTAAACACCGATGATGTCAGCACCCAATAAGTACAGCAGGAGAAAAGATACCTCCCAGTAATGCGAATAGCGCGCTCTGCTAATGCATCCGTATTAAGTGTCATAACATAGTTAGGTAGGGGTTTGAATCCTGTGAATGGCAAGTGTGTGTGCTTGTCTGAGGGGGGTTTGTGTGTGTGAGGGAAATGTCCCTTTTGGCAAATAGGAAAACACCCTACAGGATGCACATTCCCTTTCTAAACACCGATGATGTCAGCACCCTATAAGTACAGCAGGAGAAAAGAAACCTCCCAGTAATATGAATAGCGCGCTCCGCTAATGCGTCCGACTTAAGTGTCATAACATAGTTAGGTAGGGGTTTGAATCCTATGAATGGCAAGTGTGTGTGTTTGTCTGAGGGGGGTTTGTGTGTGTGAGGGAAATGTCCCTTTTGGCAAAAAGGAAAACACCCTACAGGATGCACATTCCCTTTCTAAACACTGATGATGTCAGCACCCTATAAGTACAGCAGGAGAAAAGAAACCTCCCAGTAATGCGAATAGCGCGCTCCACTAATGCATCCGTCTTAAGTGTCATAACATAGTTAGGTAGGGGTTTGAATCCTGTGAATGGCAAGTGTGTGTGTTTGTTTGAGGGGGGTTTGTGTGTGTGAGGGAATTGTCCCTTTTGGCAAATAGGAAAACACCCTACAGGATGCACATTCCCTTTCTAAACACCGATGATGTCAGCACCCTATAAGTACAGCAGGAGAAAAGAAACCTCCCAGTAATGTGAATAGCGCGCTCTGCTAATGCGTCCGTCTTAAGTATCATAACATAGTTAGGTAGGGGTTTGAATCCTGTGAATAGCAAGTGTGTGTGTTTGTCTGAGGGGGGTTTGTGTGTGTGAAGGAATTGTCCCTTTTGGCAAATAGGAAAACACCCTACAGGATGCACATTCCCTTTCTAAGCACCAATGATGTCAGCACCCTATAAGTACAGCAGGAGAAAAGAAACCTCCCAGTAATGCAAATAGCACGCTCCGCTAATGCGTCTGTCTTAAGTGTCATAACATAGTTAGGTAGGGGTTTGACTCCTGCGAATGACAAGTGTGTGTGTCTGTCTGAGTGGGTTAGTGTGTGTGAAGGTAATGTCCATTTTGGCAAATAGGTGAACAGACTACAGGATGCACATTCCCTTTTCGAAACACTGATGATGTCAGCACTCTATAAGTATAGCAGGAAAAGGGAAAACTCCCAGTAATGCAAGTAGTGTGCTCTGCTAATGCGTCCGTCTCAAGTGTCATAACATAGTCAGATAGGGGTTTGAATCCTGCTATTGGCAAGTGTGTGTCCCTGGCTGAGGGGGGTTAGTGTGTGTGAGGACAATGTCCCTTTTGGCAACTATGTGAACAGACTACAGAATGCACATTCCCCTTCCTAAACACTGTTCAGCAGAAGGCCATGGCTCTGGCACAAGTCGTCTGTCGCTATGATGCCCCTTTGGAAGATGCTTGTGTCAGCTGAAGAGGCGATTATGGTGGCCTGTTTGCAGTCATCTGCATATTTGGACAGCCACAGTCCGTCCGTGTTGGCCAGTACCTCCAATAAATATATACCAAACAAGAGGGTCCCAGGACTGAGCCTTGTGGGACACAACCCATAACTGTTGTGGGGTCTGGCATGGCTCCAGCAATGCTAACCATGTGGTATCTGTCCTTGAGCCACTGTGCAATCCACCTAGTGACATAGGGCCTTATATTTAAGCTGGTGATCTTCTCTAGAATGCCCAAGTGGGGTATTGTTGTGAAGGCTTCTGCAAGGTCCAGGTAGGCTGTGTGAACCACCTTCCCCTCGTCAATGGCCTTGGTGACTGTTTCAAAGATATCAACCGGGTTAAACCCGGTAGTGCTGGTGTGCTCTCAGTAGCCCTGAACCAGGCATCTGTAACTGCACAGATATCGATGTTTCCCATGCCAAGGAGTGTTTTGGGTGCACGCATCTGTAGGTTTAGATATCTGGCGTTGCGTAGCATTGCTCTTAGTTTCCTATCCCTTGTGATACCTATGAAGGTGGGTTTGTCATCTGAGCCCTGCCTAACATAGGCACTATGGGGGTAGCAAGAGCCTTTGCCAATATCTGAATGACCAATGCAAACTGTACACATGCTCATAGGATGCAAGTGTCAAGGAATAGTCTGAGTGGCCAGTATAGTCCTCCAGCATGGGTCCTCTGAAGTCATCCACCCCAGTCTACACAGGTGTAGAGTCTGCTTGTGCTAAACACAGTTTGTGTGCAGTGACAACCTTGCCTGGGGGTGGAGATGGGATATGGATGTCCAGGGAAAGGTGGGCATGGGCAGGTATCAACAATGGTGGTCTACCTCTGGTGTGGAACAGTGGGTACCCACGTTGCAGATGGACAGGAGCAATATGTATTAACCCATGTGGCTGTGGTGTGTGGTTCTGCCATAGCACATGGACCCACAAATTGTAGTGGCGGTAGAGTAAAGTGGTAGAGGCCTGAGTAGTTCTCACACACAATATGCCTGTACCTGATGTTAACAACTGGAATGGTGTATGTGAATACCTG
Source organism: Protopterus annectens (assembly GCF_019279795.1). NCBI lineage: Eukaryota > Metazoa > Chordata > Ceratodontiformes > Protopteridae > Protopterus > Protopterus annectens. The sequence continues at coordinate 330,899,533 of NC_056733.1, forward strand.
TATATCCTGGCACTGTTCCCAGGGAATCTAGGTGTGTGTCCTGGATGTGGGTGTGGTGTGCTGGACTGGTAGTGTTGTGTGTTACAGGTCCTGTGGTCCCAAAGCATGGTATAGAACATAACCTGCCAGTGCGATGTGCACATCTGACCCTGATGTAGGTGGCTGCAAATGCATATACATGCTATCCCCCACCTGACAGGTAGTACGACAACCACAAACCTCTGTGGAAATGAAGATGTCAGCACCCTAGAAATACTACAGGTGCAGAACAGATGCCCAGTAATTCGGATAGTACACTCTGCTAATGCATCGCCCTCAAGTGTCATAATATAGTTAGGTAGGGGTTTGAATCCTGCAAATGCTCAGTGTGTGTGGGTGAGTGGGGTTTGTGTGTGTGAAAGGCTGTGAGAGGGAAATGTTCCTTTAGCCAACTGGGAGAACACACTACAGGATGCACACGCCCCTTTCTTAACACAGATGATGTCAGCATCCTATAAGTACAGCAGGAGAAGGGAAGCCTCCCAGTAATGCGAATAGCACGCTCTGCTAATGCGTTTCCCCTGTGTATCATAATGTAATTAGGTAGGAATGTGAAACCTGTAAAGACATGTGTGTGTGTGCATTTCCGTATGAAAACCATGTTAGTTCTGGCAATCAGGCAATCACACTACCTGATGCACATTACCCTTTAAAAGTACTGATGTTGTCAGCACCCTCTAAGTATAGCCAGAGACGAGGAACTATCTAGTAAACCGATCAGTGCACTTTGCTAATGCGTCCCTCTCATGTGTCATGACATAGGTAGGTAGGGGAATGAATCCTGCATATGGCAAGTGTGCATGTGTGGGGGTAGTAGGGTGTGTGTAAATGCAAGTGTGAGGGAACAGATCCTTTTGGCAAATACTACTATATACCAGATGCTGCATACCCCACCAGTAAACACAGGGGATGTCACCACACTATCAGCACAGCCAGACAGGGCTAGTTGGCTAGTAATGCCAATAGTGTGCTCTGCTACTGTGTCTATTACCATCGTCAGAGTACAGATAGGCATGTTTTGGTAACCCACAACTATCACGTGTGGTTGTGTCACACAGTATGACCTTGTGCAGGTGTTTGTACATAACAATGCATGCCATTGCCTAACCCAGCAATGGCATTGCACACATGATGTATGTGTGTGACACATACACAGGAATACCTGTGACCTGCAGTAGTTACCATGTCTGACACATGCTTTGTGTGGATAAATGGTATTAGCGATGTATACCAATATGACTGTGTGTCTTACTGTGCAGGGTCTGCACGTGGTATGTCCCTATACAGTGTGGGTGTCTATGGTGAAAGGCCTACAGCAGGGGATACACATCTGGTCTGGGCCATATAGTGTACATGTAGTCAATGTACAGGTGCTGTATGTTCCCACCTGTTGTGGTAGTGGTAACATGCCATTCCACTGCATTTCGGTGACCACATGCTGTGAACTCTTCAACTAGAGTGCTGTAGCTACAGTAATGCTCACACACAATGTTCGGCTGGATGCAGTATGGCCTTATAAACACAGTTCATGGGACTGACATATTGCCGGTGTTGTTATGGAGGATAGGTGGTCTTCCTGTGTATGTGAGGGTTGTGTGTGCCATGCTATGACCCAGATGGCAGTCTGGCACACTGTCAGCTGCACTTGAGTAGGCCCTGATGGTTTGTGCTGTGCCAACAACCTGGAGGTGTGTGTATCTGTGTTAACTCGGGATACCACACCCCTATCCATGTGTGTTACATGTGTAGGGGACGACGGGCATGGTAAGGGGCATAACCTGTCAGTGATGGGTAACATCTGTGAGCCATGAATCATGCATCTGGTACTGCACAGACACTGCAGTTCACCGTGCTGAGGGCAGTGTCTGGTGCATGCATCCTCCGGTGTACACTGCTGTAGTTGTGTAGCAGCACTGTTAGTGTCCTAACCTGTGTGATACCCACGGAGGTCGCTATGTAAACCATGTCCTGCAGCATATGGCAGTATGTGTGTACCAAGGAGCCTTGCCAGTATACATCGGGCCATGTGTGTCACGTGCAAGATGACCTGTGAACATCAATGTGGCCTCCCTAGCATGTAAGCACACATTGACAGCCAGTGGATACCCTATGAATGACAGTGGAGACTGAGCATAATGTAGACATACAACAGCCGTCCCACATATAGTGGTAGAATACCTGGGAGGGTATGTTGGCAACCAACATCAGGCTCATACTGGCCTGTGCCACATGCTGAGAGATCCATTCTATGTTCCCTATCATGTAGTCCAGGGAGGTATGTCCCAGGCAGCCACACTGGCATGGTCAATGAGTGAGTCATATCTGTCCATGCCTCTGTCTGACCTGTATGCATGTGTGCTGCGGTGGACCATAGTGCCCCTGAGTCATATCACTGTGCCCTTCACCAGATACAGCCTGTTGAGCGGGACCCCAGTGCAGCACACATGACAGGTACCTGACACGTCTGTAGCAGGTGTGTTGTGTAGCCCTACAGGCTGTGGGTGTGTGGCACAGGGGATGTGCGTGCCATGTGTGGCATGTGCTGTGTTCCGACGGAACATATGCCTGTGTGCCAGCTGCGGAGGTGTGTGATGCATAGGCAGGCTGCTAGTCTGAGTCCCCACATATGCCCCAGTGTGTTCGGCATGCTGTCAGTGTGTGGCAATGTCTGACTGATATTGTCGTCACTGTAATATCATGTATTGCTTTATTTATTTATCCTACATATGTTGACTGGGATAGCCCAACTGGATGCCTGTCCATTCCCAGGGTAGGCCCATGGAGACAAGCTACGAGAGTAGCAGATACAGCATTACAGAATACTAGCATGACATAGTACAAACAGAGTATTTACAGAGATTACATAAGTAAGCAGGTCCAACATGTTCCACAGGTTAATGTTAGACCTGAGCACAAGCCAGGATTAAATTGTATTTACACAGTACAGTGGTTCACACAGGTTACACATCCGAGTTAGCCAGGCCTGATACACTGACATAGCCAGTTACATGATAAATGTTGTTTGAGTCTACTGTTAAATGACCTAAGGTGGACATTAGGGTAATACCAGCTGGAAGTGGGTTCCAGGATCTACTTACAGGATTTGCAAAGAGAGAATCACCAGCTGTGGTAATAAACTCGCTAGTTCGAAGTAGTGCAATGTTAGAGGATCGAAGCGGTCTAGGATTGTTATAGGGGGTGATTGTAATTTAAGTGCAGGAGTATTGTCTGGATTATGGAGGATTTTATAGGCCATAATCAGTTGTTTATACCATATTAGGCTGGGTATTACAAGCCAACCAAGCTGATTTAGATTGATGCAATGATGTGTCCTAACAGGTGGGCCAGTGGCAAACCTGGCAATGTGGTCGTAGCAAATCCAGTGCTTGTTAAGGACAGTCTTGTTCATATGTGAGAGTAGAGGGGATGCATACAGAAGGGCTGGAACAAGGTGTGAGCGAGCTATGGCACCTTTAGCTGGAGGGGCTAGGAAGGCTTTAATTCTGTAAAGTGACCCTAGCTTTCTATTGATGGCTTGGCTAATCTGGTTAACATGTATGTCACATATGAGGTTACAGTCTATGATGACACCTAATAGTTTTTGAGATAGGTCAGGGTAGATTATTGTGCCATCAGTTGATGTTATGGTAACGGTGAACGTGGTAGACCTATGTGTTTGTGGAATAACAGCAGTTCAGTTTGATTGGGATTTAGGATCAGACGATGTTCAGAAAGCCAGTTTGCTATTGTATTACAGGTGGTCTGGGTAGCTGAACATAACTCTACTGGAGATGTGGCTGAGCAGATCAGAGTAGAGTATACAGCATATTGGATACAGCTGGCTTTTGGGATGACAGTACAACGGTCGTTAATGATGATGGAGGACAGCAAGGGCCGTAGGATAGAGCCTTGTAGTACTCTGAGGGTGTTAGGTAGATGGTTAGAGGGTTTGTTCTGCCAGAGGCCGGCCTGCTGTTGACCATGCAGGTAGGATTGACACCATTGGAAGGCTCCAGTATCTAGACAGTCTGTGCAGGGTGTGGAGTCCACACTGGTGATCAACCATATCGTATGCCTTTGAGTTATCCAAAAAGAGAGCTGTGGATATATCATTGATGTTGCAAGTATGGCTTATGGTGTTAGTGAAGGCTAGGAGGCCTGACAGAGTGCTGTGATGAGGACGTAGGCCATGCTGAGTGTCTGCCATAATGCGAGTTTGGATTAGGTGGTGCATGACTTGTCTATGACGAAAGTCACCATAATCTTTGCAAGTGGAGAGTGTATAGCTATTGGCCTATCAGTGGAGACGTCAGTAGAGCTGCCTCCTGTGTGAAGTGGGATTACATATGACATTTTCCGGATGGTGGGAAAGTTATATTCTAACATAGTACGTTTGATTACCTTTGAGACGGGGTAAGCAATAGCATCATCTGGTTTTGAAAGGTACTCGGCAGGGTGTTGATCGGCACACAGTGTAGTGGGTTTCACTGTTACAACCAAGGTACAGAGAAGTGAAGTGGCGACTGGTTGGCAGCTGGACGCAAGTAGTTTTCTAGGGGTGCTGCTTTCAGGACCAGGGGAGCTAGGAGGTAGATGGCAAGCTAGGGCCTGCACTGTCTCAGTAAAGGACTGGTCAAAGCTATCAGTAACATCTTCAGGGGTATTATCATTAGTAACAGCAGGGATTGGGTTTGACGTTTGTCCTGTACGTAGTATATATGACATGCCACCTGACAGGGTATGGCATCACTGGGTTCAGAGACCAGTCCCCAGATTGGCTGTGTGGTGGCATCCCACACATGTGTTGTATATACCTGGCCAAGGGTGATGGCTGACTGCATACATGTGGCAGCTGTGACAATGACACATGACCCACATAAACCACGACTGGACCATAGAGGCAATTCACAGGTTACCTTTGGACATGCCGCCCTAGTAGTGTGATTGCCATGGTGAGTACCAACACATAGGGCCAATGGGGAACAACATACTGAAGGTGTGTATGTGTGGGTGGACTGCCTCTGTCTCATAGCACTGACATATATGACTGCACACGTGGGTGCATGCCGGGTAAGACGTGTGCAATGTGTCACAGGCAACTTACATGCGTACAGGACAGACAGTGACGTTCTGTCATGTGTAAGGTTGACATAGATATGGTACACTATGCAGATGTCACTAGCAGTCTACTGAAGCACTGTAGCCCTGCATTGCAGGTGTAAGCAGTGTTCCAGGTGACCGCAGGCGAACATGCATGCAAACAAGGCTACAGTACACCGGGCTGGAAGTACTGCATCATACAACAAAGAAGGGGTAACAATAACAGTAAGTAACAATGCATATATGTAGGCACTATCAACATGTACCCAGGAATACGCAGCACAGATGGCCATGGTGGAACCGATATTATGTCATACTTATTTGTGGTCTGGACAACATTGGTACTGCACACATATCTAGATGCGTGAACATACACATGGCATAGTTGTTGTGGGCATCTTGACACCATTACTGTACATGTCCACCATTGCATATCACTACTTGTGTTAGCTTTCCCCCTGTGCTACCCATGTATGCGGCTATCTGTTGACAACCTTACCACCGGCATGCAATTATGTGCAGCTGTTATGCTTTGGTATGTACTATGGGTGCAGATAACAATTCAGGACATCCATACAGTTACTACAGCAGGCATGCTGGGGTACACACACAGTCATAGCAGCACACTGTACTGTTACCAACATGATACTACTAATACACATCTATGTAGTCACCCTGTGCATCAGCAACGTGTTTACCTGTTCCAGCAATGATGTTGGAGATTGCAGGAGGTGGCACAGTGTCATCATATGCACAGGGTGTGGATTAGGTATGCCTGAGTCAGCCACTGATACCACCAATTGACATGTGTGTGTATGTGTGTTGGTGAGGGGCAGCAGTACAGGGTGGGGCAGTGTTGCTGCAGTGTGTGCGTGTATGTGGTTGCCCTAAGTGTTAACATTCCGCATGTGTGTATGCACACACACAGTTCCACCTCATGGCTGCCATATACAGTGGTTTGTGGACAGCCACAGACTGCACCTGGCAGGCCATACAGATCAGTGTCTGTGTGCACGGACACGGTACCTGTGCCTGGCAGGGGTGCTACGGACCGTATCCAGTACAACGCCTGACTGGGTACTGTCATCAGAAGTGGGAGTGTGTTGACTGGACACATGTCCCTGTTGGGACTGTCCAGAGCCACGTGCACGTGGTCTCCTGGGGCGTTCCGATGACAGCACAGACCCAGCATTGCTGGGGCTGCTGCTGGCACTATGGGGGTGTGCCCAAGCCTGTTGCTGTCTGCGCCGACTGCCAGCTGCTGCCGCTGCCGGCATACGGCCACGTCGACGCCGCAGACGCCCACCACTGCCCTGGCTCATGCACATCTGGTTGTGGAACTGCTGTAATATGTCCCCACAACGTCTGTCTATGACATCGGTGAAGTTACGGATAGCATCCGCAATGTCACGCATACTGTCTGTCATGGCTGTGCGGCATGCTCTGAGCTCCCTCAGACCCTGTCTGGTGTACCTTTCCATAAGTGACTGAGCCTGCATGATGGTCTGAAACATCGCTGAGGTTGACAGACCTCTTTGGGCACGTCGGCCAGAGGCAGTACGCCCACGGATGCTCCCACGAGAACCCATGGGCAACTGTCTGTGTGGTACCATTGGAGGACCCTGCCCATGGCTGCTGTGTGGGGATGCATGTGCCACAGGTACCACATTACCCTGGTCTATGCCCGCTGTATCCTGTCCATCACCTAGGGACAATGGTGACATAGGATGTATGGGCAGGATGACTGTGCGCAATGATGGGGTTGACAGCTGTGTACTGTCAATTGGCTGACCAATGGCAGACCCTGACACACCTTCCTGTACCATTACACATATATCATCACTACCAGTAGCCGTGGCACAGGATTCAGTTTCCCTGCTGCAGGTCACCAGAGCAGCCCCAGAACCTGTGTTATGAAGACAGGAAACACAGTTTACATTCTCCAGACATTGTTACCAGTGATGCACTTATACACACATGCACACATGGACACATGCACATGGGCACACATGCACACATGCACACATGCACACATGCACACATGGACACATGCACATGTGGACACATGCACACTTGCACACGTGGACACATGCACACATGCACACATGTTCACATGCACACATGCACACATGGTCACGTGTACACATGCACACATGGACACAGGCACACATGCACACATGCACACGTGGACACAGGCACACATGCACACATGCACACGTGGACACAGGTACACATGCACACATGCACACGTGGACACAGGCACACATGCACACATGCACACGTGGACACAGGCACACATGCACACATGCACACGTGGGCACAGGCACACATGCACACTTGGACACAGGCACACCTGCACACATGCACACATGGGCACTGACACACCTGCACACATGCACACATGCACACCCTGCAGTATACACACAGAGCACTACTGAGTTACACTACTGTTACTAGCATTATCAGGACTATTATAGGTTATGTTAAACACACTCACCAGCATGGATGGCCTGTCTCTCTGTAACCCTGGAGGGACCTGCAGAAATGATGAGATTAATGTCAGTGGGCACATCTGTCCCATTGATATTGCATATGATACAGTGTACAGAACAGTCAGGTGTACATATGGCATATTACCTGCATGCTCCATGTCGTGCTGCTGTGTGGAACCAGCCTCCATCATAATGCAGGTGTACTGCTGTTGGTGTTCCGGGGCTGGAGCCACAACACTTAGGAGTAGCCCCTCCAGTCTGGTGAGGGGGGGATGTGTGGCCACCCCACCTCCTGTGGCGACCTGTTGCCTGTGGATATCTGCTGCACGCTGCCGGACACTTCGGATTAAATCACTGCAGTGATGTCGTACCTGCTCATATGTCCTGTTATGCGTGCCAATTTAATTTACCCTATGGACCAGGTCTTGCCACAGTGCGGCCCTCTCCTGCTGGTTCTGACTGGTGCGAGAAAACAGGATGTCATACTCCCACACCAGGCTCTGGTGGATCTCCTCATCCTCCACCACGGAGTAGGCGGGGTTACGCTGTCGCGACATCTCCCTGGAAGAGAACACAGACAGGATATCAGCAGACCATGTCAGCAATGTATGGCACACATACTATACATGATACGCATGTGTAGTGATATACTACTACTCCCATATGTTGCATGTGTGTGTGTGTGTCGTGGTGGATACACAGGTACATGGCCAGATATCAGTGCTCGGCCAATACCTGTGCAACAATACCTGCCACATTCCACACTACGTAGTAGCATGCCCTATCGGTCAGCACACACTGACAGGTGCTATGCACAACCTCACTCTGGGAGTCCATCCCAAGGTACTGTATGTGGGACACTGTCCACTACTCTGATGTGGACAGACGTTACTCGGCCTGGATTACATATCCCACCACCACCACCAGAACAGTAGTCTACATTGATATGTATGTGGTTAGACAGTCATTCACTTGCTGGGACTGGGATGGTATCCATGCAGCACACTGGGCCAGTGGAAGCCATGAGCCGCACTGCTGACCCCTTTGCAAATGCTTACCACGGACATGCTGCGGATTGCATGACACTTGCACACACATGTCTAACCCAGACCCTATGCACAACGGTTAGGCATCCTGTCCAGTGGGCCCAGACAGAGGCAGATTGTATAACAATAGCAGGAGGCTACTGCAGGACAGAGCACATTCACATTAAGGGTAAGCATCTGTGGTCAGCACTGGTACTATGCTACAGTCCGTCATAACAACAGCCACAGCCTACTCTGGGAGGGAAATGGACACAAACACTATGGATGACCACAAGGCCTTCTTCAGTTATGTTACACATATGGACCACATGCCTCGGATATGCTCTGTGTTAGCCCACACCTACTTAACATTCACCAAACACACGCATATTGCCAACATTCCTGCAGACATGTTCGGTGCACATATCTCCCCTCCCTCACCTTTGGGATACTTATCCCAGCTGGATGTAACCTCCCTATCATCGCACATGTCCAGGTGAGGGCTGCCCTCAGCAGAGCAGTACACACAGCATCACTGTGACCTCGTGGTCCCCCTGGATGTGTGCTACCAGCACTCTGAGGGGACATACCACCGTATGTAACACTGATAGTTTATCTTGGCCGTGCTACAGGATATGTACCTGGACAGTGGCATACAGCAACAGTGGTCCCACAACACTAAGGGGGCACCTCGGCTGACCCTGGGAATTACCACATCATATGCATAATGGGCCTGGTCTGCTATGCTATGGGATTATGCAGTATGGGATGCATGTGCAGTGACATCAGGTACCTGCGGACACTTGTTCCCAGCCAGTGTGCCTTTGGGATGGGCTGATCCTGACCTTTGGGCCTGGCTAACATTTCAAAGCAGTCACTACAGCCATTGCTAGGCCAATGCACAGACACATGCTACCAGGAGCCTGGCCTATGACTGCTTGACATGTGATGTATGGTCATCCCCTTTTGTTGGAACTACGTACACACAACATATCACATGGACATACCTATGGATACAGACCTATGACACATTTGGAGGGTTCACAGTATGCACACTATTAACCTGCTACTTTGCATTACCTCTGTTTGTCGCAGCTGGTTGCGTTACCACAGCTTCTGCTTGCTGCTGCTACTGTCAGTGCTGACAGCTTCAGGGTACAGAGAGTCACAGTTTTTTTTTTTATTTATTTTCTTGCTCTCTCTCTCTCTCTCTCTCTCTCTCTCTCTCTCTCTTCCACTTCTCGCCCTCCCTCTGTCTGCTTGCAGACAATGCAATGAATGTATTGCATGTGGGGAGTGTTAGCACTGGATGCTTTTGTAGGTATCTGCATAGGTCCATGTGATGGCCTCTGCACCAATTGCAGGCCAGCATTTGCTAATTGCATACAGCCAGTTGTGTACTGATTGCAGTTCTCACTGTGATTTCAGGTCAGTGCTATAAAAGGGTATGTGTGATAGGCGTTGCCCTTTCAGATTGTGGGCGGGGACCATGCTGGTATGCTGTGGACAGTGTTCTGTGACTGTGAAGGTTAGTATCTCTCTCATGCTTCAGGCTGTGTTGTATATTCATAATTCTCCATTCCTCTTTCATGTTCCCTGTAGCAAGTGTGTATGCACATTGACTCCTACAACTATATATAGATATATTTATATATATATATATATATATATATATATATATATATATATATATATATGTACATATGCATACATATATCTATGTACTTTAACTGACCTTATTATCTACAGGCTGCCAACTAGCATGGCTGTTTCTTTTCACACACTACTATTATGGCTATCCAGTGGTTTTGACATTTATTTTAAATGACATGCTTTGTGTACTACACATCCTATATTCCCTTTACATTCATCCCTACTTTTACAGGTTATATTTATTTTAGCACAATCTTTTTGTATAAGAGTCATGGCTTAGTGGTAGGTTGTACAGGCTAGTGTGTCCAAGGTCCTGGGTTCGGGACTGACAGTGGGAGTTTATTTTTCTTTTGAACTGAGTACAGGACCTGTCAATCACAGTGACTAAGGCACTTTTAAGCAGTTGTAACCGGGCTAGCGCTGGTTTGCGTGGAGCTCACGCATGCGCACTGGCAGTTAGCTCACAAGACACCCGGTTACAACCGCTTAACAGTGCTTACTCTGGTGCACACCCGCGCTATTTTCTTTGAAAGAAATGAAAATGGGGAGACAGGAAAGTGGTGAAAAAGGGGTCACAAAGATGGTAAGACAGTAGGGAAACAAGCTTGGGATGTGCAGGAGGGATGTAGGTAAGGCCCATAGCTGCCCATTTCTTCAGCAGCAACAGCTGTGCATATGTATGTAATTTGGTGTGACATTTGAAACCTTCCACCCCTGGGAGAGGTGTCAGGACAACAATAATACTTGTTGTACAGCCAATTGTAATTGATAGGTTCCATGTCCAGTGGACATGTGTGCGGAATGGGCAGCTATGTATGGGGCGTAATTTTTTTGTGGGTACAGAGTGCCCTTTTTGTTTTTTTTTGTTTTTTCAGGTAAGAGTGGTATGTCAGGTGAAGGAAGTCATTTCAGCTGGGGAGGTAGGCTGGGTAGGTAAACAGACAAGACAAACAAGATGCATACAGGGGCGGTGTATGACACGTGTGGGGGGGTTACACAATTGACGGGGATGGAGGTTTGGATATCCAGAGCCCATGAGCCCACAGATGGCAACAGTGGAACTGATATCCCCACCCATAGGCAGTTGCCACTGTTCCTTCACTGCCCAGGACGGGGCTGTGCTGGGGGCTGTGTAGGCGAGGCAACGGGCATGCCCATTAGTTGCGCCACCCGTGCCTTGAGCTGGCATAGGGGCTCAAGGACAGAGTCCCGAATCTCCCTACGCACCACAGTCCGGACGTTACGGAGGGTGAGTGGTGGATCTCCTCCGGCCACACTTGCAGAGGGGGGGCGAGCCCCATCCCCTGCAGCGCTTCCACCCGCAGGTGGCACAGGGCCACCAGAGGAGGGTCCGGACTCGGCACTAGTGCCAGGTGTACTCGCCAGCTGAGGTGGGAGAGGTGGGTCCACTGGAACCCGCCTTCCCTGTCGTTCTATGTTTTGCATTATGTCATGACAGTTTGGGTTAGTGACATATAATACCATTCACAGTTAGTTGTAACAGCATGCATTAGTATTCCCATTAACCAAACACCCAGATATTCACACCACTGAACAGCGTGCATAACACATGCATAATTTGAACAGAAATACACAGTCCAACAACATGCAGGGTTAATTGATGGCAACAGGCCATCAGGTGTGGATGTATGAACAGGGCAGATGCATCAACAGACATGCAAATATATATGACCCAACAGGACAAACGTCCAGGGGTGTTAATTGTGATTGCACATACCATTTTCACGTGGAATGGGTTATAGGTGGTTATAGGGTGGGGTAAATAAGGTAATATTAACACCTTCGAATACCAATACATATGCTGTACATTTCTAATAGCTACAGTTATATACACACTACTGTTCTAACTACAGTGTCCTATATGCTAACTATTTCACCTTGCTGATAGGACTGTTACTGCAACATCAATATACATTTTAGTGTTCTTCATACACATTCATATCAAGCTTTGTTCAGATACATCATCCTGCTACTTTTGCTTTATATACCTGTAGACAAGTGTGGATGTTTGGTATATCAGACGATCATCCTATCTGCGTATTTCAGACTGGGAGCAACATATCCAGATTTTGGGATACACATTCCACATGCAGCAACACTTTGAACAGATTTTGCTGTTTGGTTCTGAGTCTCACATGCATTTAATTCTGTCTTGACTGCAGTATACTTTATTCAGGGGTTATTACTACTGAATTGCTGGATTCCTGACACTTTCTCACACTCTCTCACTTGCTTTCATGTTACTATTCAGGATGGTACTTCTAGGCTTTATTGACATGTTTTAACAGTAGTTATTACAATCCTTTCCAGCAGTCTCACTTCTGTCATGTTTCAGTATTTCCACAGGGATATATTTCACACATGTGATTTCATCATCTTCTGCAGCTATACTTTACATCCTGCTGCAGGTTGTGTACTATTTTCTTACAGGCAGGGCATTTTTATTTCAGAATATATGTTGGACAGTTTCATGTTTAGTTTACACTTACAGGCTGGGAACTCTTGTAATCAAGCAATACTTGCATACACTTTCACAACGTTACTTGCAGATTTTATTCCTTATTGGCTACACTGCACTCTTTTTGCTGACTGTCATACTTTTATATTTCTTTACAGTTACTGGTAGTGGATTACTGACCTGCCTGGTGGCGCAACCGCACCAGCCTATCGCCATTGGCTCTACGGTTCGCAGAACAGACACCTGCAGCTGTAATATAAATGAAGTAATATTAGAATACACATCTCCATAATTTCAGCTGGTTTAACTTTTTACATACATAATTAAATGTTACTTACTCAGTGGTGGGGCGTTGGGTGATTGCCGGGCCTCCTGGATCCAAAGGTTCAGTTGGTCCTGCTTGCGTCTCTTCAGGTCCGCATGGTGGTGACGGACCTGCTCACCTGTCCTTGGAATCCCTGTGGCACTGGTGAGTTCATGAGCCAACTGGTCCCACGCCTCAGCCCTGTACGCTCCCCAGAGGACCTGGCCCTGCATGAGTTGGGCCTCATGATTGTGGACAAGGAGCCAGGCCATGTACCTGGACTCCTCAACACCCCACCTCTGCGCTCGAAAGCGACTACCCTCTCCTACACCTGACATTCTGCCTGCAGGTCTGTTCTACAATCGTTTATGCTGTGTATTCCCGCCTATGGGGCTTATATAGTCCGTTTTTCCCGCACATATCTGTGATTGGCCATTTTGGAATTGTATCAACTTCAGTAAACCTGCATTGTCATGCTCTAGTTTGTATTCATTCCTATATATGAGCTATTATTGCATTTCTAGGTACTGCTGTCATGGCTTAGTGGTTCTGTACCTTGACTATGGTGTATAGTATCCTGGGTTCGAACCTGGCCACTGCTTTCTATTCTTCATGACTGCCTAGACATGCTGAGGGGTGTGTCTGTGTAAAGGCAGTTTTGATACGGCTTGCTCAACATTGCCCGTCGGTTAGCTTGTTGCAAACGGGGTACACTGGTTTAAGCCTCATTTGGCTATTGGCACGCATATTCTGCTCAGCTCAGTTAGGGGCACATATATTTAGCGTGGTAAACCACTGCTCAGCTACGGGCACTAATTTTGCACCAGTTAAACCACTGCTTATCTACGGGCACATACACTCACTCTGTTGAACTGTAGCTCAGCTATGGGCACATCTGGCAGTTTCTATTCATTTCTTAACTCACATTCCTTCAATATAAATGGGCTATTTCATTGCATTTTACAAATATTGGGGTTTTATGTGTACATATTTGTCAGGGACTCGTTTCCTGCTTATTTTGGTAAAAAAACAAATTGGTGTTGTGGGGGCTCGAACCATGTATGCCTGCTCTTCAGCCAACGTCTCTACCGCTACGCTATTGCTTCCTGGCTTATTTTGCATATTTAGTTCTTATATGCTTTCCCACTGACTGCTAACTGTAGCTGTGCTACGGGCACGCCCGCGCAAATGAGCGCACTCACGGTTAAACATCTTTACAATTTAAAAAAAATATGACATGTTCATTTATATTTCTTTTATGTTTAATGGTCTGTAGGGGCAAGTGTTGTGTTGTGTTTATTCACATTTCCGTGGACTCTGTTGTGGGTGTCTACTTTGGGCACTTTTACACTTCTGGGGGTGTGTCCGCTTGCAGGGCTCAGCCTACGGATATGCCCCCACATGTCTTACATGGACCGTGTTAGACTTAGGTGTGATTCAGCATGCTCTCATGAATATGCAGAGCATGCTGACATCACTCCGTTTAACTGCAGCCTCCGTGTATGAGTTATAACTCTTACACGGAGGCTTCGTGAATCCTGCCCAATATTTATTTTAACTAAAATAAAAATATAAAATCCACTCAGAATTTAGTCCTTCATGAAGCAACCAAAGACCTCATAGATGAAGAACCAGCTTAACTAGTTCCTTACGATGATGTTAGAAGACTGCTAAACAGGCAAGAAGACTTTTTTGGTAAATTAGTATGAACAGCAGCATCAAAAAAATAAATAAATAAAGCAACAAGTTGTGGTCACTCAGCAACAGCGTGAATGAAACATGGCCACATATTAAGAAAAAAAAAACACTGTCTGGGAGAGCAGTGTCCAAAAGGGGTTGTTTTTCTGATGCAGGAAAATGAGATTCAGAGATATGTTAGCAACAGTAAGGAGAATCCACAGTTTAGGCTAGTTTACATACCTGTGAATTGCCCTTAGCTACCACAAGTTCAAATCAGTAATTTCCCATTACAGTCAACACTGGTGGCCTATGCAGTGAGTTGGCACAGTCACCACCCTTCATTCAGTCTCCTATACATATGCTCTCTCGCGTGAGTGCACGCGCACACACACACACACACACACACACACACACACACACACACACACACACACACACACACACACACACACACACACACACACACACACACACACACACACACACACACACACACACACACACACACAAACATTCCTCTTACCTATCATTGAGTTGACAGAATATCCCAGATGTATGCTCTTATTTCTCCCTGCCCCTCATACATCATTGATTGTTGCAGTCAGTCAATAATACCAGCCATTAGAGTTATGCTCTTACTCTTCAAAAAAGTACATTGTGATACTAGACCTGTTTCTCCATTAGCTTTTTAGATGAGACCAAGTAATACTTTAAAAATTCTCCCTTATGTCATGTAGTATTCCTCCAGGCTTTGTCCTGAAGCCTCCCCCCACACAAACACATCTCCATCTCTCTCAGCTCTTCCTGATTTTGCATGCCTTATCTCTTATATGTACCCTGCCCCTGTAATTCATGGACATCTATAATCAGTGAATATTACCAGATATTAGAGTTTTGTACTTGTTTTTATGTAAATAATACCCTTTCCATGAACCCATTTGTATGTGTAGAGGGTTAAGGCTCCAGCTTGCCGTGTCAGTGCTGTAGAGTCTGAGTCATCCCCCTCTTCAGGTAATATGTATGTGACTACCCCTGGTGTCTAGTGGTGTAAAGAGCTGAGTGTGAGTGCTGAATGTACAGGGTCTGACTTTTTGTAAGTACCCTCAAGGCATAATATGAAGAATAATCCTTAGAGTCATGGTTTTCCTGCCTAGCATCTTTTATTCTGCACAGTACTGTTTTATTACAATTTTAATAGTTTTAAATGCCTTTATCCCATGAAATAGAGTACCCCTGGTGCCTAGTATCCCTCAATGTTGCAGGATTTGCCAGTAGTCTAATGTGAAGATATGACAGCCCCCCAACACATACACTTTCAAACATATACTACACACACACACACACACACACACACACACACACACACACACACACACACACACACACACACAAACTCACAAATCTCTGAATCACTTGGTTGTGTAAATACCTTCTGTGGGAAAAGCCCATGGCTAGTTAGCATAGTCCCTTCCCTTGAACTGCCTCATCAGCATTAGTGGTAGGCTGCAGAAACAGCCCACCATTGAGCTGCACCGCACCGTTATAGGGCTGTCTCTAAATCATAAATTGTTACCACGTGCTGCATACTAGCATTACACTTCATGGTAATCTTTCTAAATCCAGACCATGGATTTAGGTGGAAGTGGTCATAAACTGTTGGCGACAATTCAACAAGTAGTGGAAAAGTTCAGACAAACCACAGCATTTTCATTACAAGAATCAGCAAACTAAAAACATCATTAAATTGTTCTGAAGTATCTAATAATTTCTAATAAGAACATTTTTATTCAGGTACATATAAAAGGAGATATTCCACTGAGAAATACTACTTGGGGTATTAATTATCATTTTAGATATACAACTTCTGCAATTATTAATTTTTTCTCTTGTCAACATTCTTATTTGGAAGAAATGTTCACATTGAAATTTTCTTCTTAAGAAACCTTATTAAAAAGACATTCAACAACATTTACTAGCTATTCCTGAACTAGCCTTTAAAATAAACAAACTAGACATCAAATTAGATCTTATTCAGGAGACCAAATGAACTGAAATTATTTTAAAAAGTGGTGTGCCAGGAAGATATTCATATTAGGATCACTGACTAAGCTTTGAACAACATGGAAGGTAGACTGGGAGAGGATAAAGCCCAAAACAATATACAAAAACAAACAAAATTGATCTAGTTGATTACCTGGAAAACAGAGGCTGCTGGTATAATTTTACAATTTACTGTGTTTTAAACTATTAAATCTGCAGCAGGGCTCCTGGTATGGTATATAAAGGCCAGGTACATTTTTGTTAAAATCACCATCCTAGCAAGAATCTCCCCACAGTCCATTATAGTCAAGTTCATCTCTCATTTAGATAAACAACTTGTTTTAAGAGCAGCTTGTACAAATCCTGTCATAATAGGATTTAACAATGCTTCCACTCTGAGTGGATGAAGTTCATCCTGTCAAGGATCAGAATTCCTGAACTCCATTCCCTGAAAAAAAAAAATGAAAAAACACATAATAACTGTTCATCAAAACTCATGGACAAGAGAAAATCATGTTGGCATTCTGATTAAATCACTCAAAAATAAAGGTACTAAAAGCATAAGCCATCTTTCCAGCTAAAACTCAAAACATTTCTTCTAGAGGAATTAAAACTATTTGACATGCCTTTTGTTAAGGAAAAAACAATGTTAAGTCTTTTGAAGAAATGGAATAGGACTACTATAGTTTAAAAAGACATGCTAAAATATAATTAGAACACTCAGATATCATTAAAAAAGAACTTTTAGGAATTATACTCTAATTATATTAGATAGTGATGGTTTTGTCCCAAAACAGATATGTCACCTAATGCAATTTTATTTCTGTTGTTAGGAAACAGATTAATTACCTGAAGTCAGATCTTTAGCAAAGCTTATTACTTTTAGAAGACAGATAGAGAAGAAGGCTCTGTGTCTTCAGAATGAAGTAAATTTAACCAATATAACCAAATACTAAAGCATATAAATGTAGCTAAGAAAATTTTATGTATTGTTATATATGATGAACTTTATTTTAGAAACAGTACAAACTTTCACAGTGAATTATAACACTAACATGCATTTATAGTTTATATGTATATATTAAGGAAATATGCATTTAAATACTCACATTTACTAATTGATGTTAAATAACAATCTAAATAATAGAAGTGGTTAATTGAGCTATTTTATACATTTTTGGTTAATGTTTATTGCTCTTTGGAGTAGAATTAGCCACTGGGCTCTAACTCAATTTATTTTTTTGTTCCTCCCTAAACCAATTCAAGTGCAACTTGGACAGTTGGATGGGAAACCAGAAATCTGTCCTTAGTTTAGCACCTATGTCTCTAATGAGTTACACCAGAAGATCGAACGGCTGAAATATCGAAGACCATATGGTCAAGATCATATGATCGATATTTCAGAAGATCGATCTTCTGAAATTGTAACAAAAATAAAAAAAACACTTAAAGAAGACAGTAATGCAGGGGGGCAAGACCCCTGCACCCCCACACCCCCTACTTAAATATACCAACTACAAGATCACGCTACACTGTCAATACAGTGCGAAACGGGAGATTTCCCTATTCCCTGCTGTAGCGCAATCTCAGAATTGGTATATTTAAGTAGGCGGGGTGTGGGGGCACAGCCCCCTGCATGGGGGTTACCTTCTTCTTTAACTGTTATTTTTATTTTTGTTACAATTTCAGAAGATCAATCTTCTGAAATATCGATCATATGGTCTCAACCATATGGTCTTCAATATTTCAGCAATTCGATCTTCTGAAGTGTAACCCTCTAATGGACACAGTTAACCTATAAATGGTTCATCTCTCAGGCTCATGTTTACACTTATCAAGGGTATCAGAACTTGTCAGAGATTTGGGATGCAAGGCTAGGCTTAAAAATGCCCTTGTGGTCCTTAGCCTAGTAAAGACATATGAACCTATGAAACTTATGTTGGTACCTCAAGGAGGTACTGGCTAATTGAGACAATACAAATCAAGGATAGTCAGTGCAACCATTAAGCTGTGCACTATACATCATTGTTCATGATTAAGAGGTGATGACAAATTGGGCAGCCACGGTGGTGCAGCAGTTAGCATTGCCACCTCACAGCAAGAGGTTCTCCGGTTTGATCCTCAGCTTTGTGAAGTCTGCATGTCCTCCCTGTGGTCGCATGGGGTTCCTCCGGGAGCTCCGTTTTCCTCGCACATCCCAAAGACATGCTGTAGGTGGATTGGACACTGTAAAGTGGCCCTAGGTGTGAGTGTGTGTGTGCCTTCTTTGGAAGGTTGGGCACTGGGCTGGCAACTCAACACTGTAAAACTCAACTGCCAATCATGAGCGGACAGGTGATTCACTGTGACGACCTCTAACTGGGAAAAGCTGAAAGAAGAAGAAGAAGAGGTGATGAAAAATTGGGAGATATACAAGAGTTGGGAAAAGTAAATGTACTTCACTTTTTTATTATAAAATTTATAGCTGTGGCAGCCAAAGTTAGTAAAATGTAGTCCCTATCTCATTTGCTGTATCACTTGGTCAAGGTTAGTTCTCGAGGTAAGGAGGTTTATTTCATGGCAATGGGACAGTGTTTTGTAAGTCAGCAAATGAAAATGTGGTTTATTGAGCTACATATTAACAAAACAGTAGATGCTAGGAAGGAGCAGAAATCAAAGATCATACCTAACTATAGTAATCATTAGTGGGAAATAGTTTAAAAGAAGCGGAATATGAGATATTAAATGCCATAAATATTAGGAATTAAAGTTTAGAATTAGAAACATTAAATGACCTTTGCATATAACTGATCTTTATCTATGTTTGCTAGCTCTGAATTGTACTTCACACTATTCTCTTTAAGACAATACACTGTGTAATTGAAGAGTACCACTAAACAGATGTTGTATCATGGATTAAGTAATATGGCTGCCTGCATAAGTCAAATTTGTTTTAACATGCAGCTGACAAGAAAAGTAAATGCTCTAATGTCAACAATATTATGTTTAAAATTGCAGTTACAACTATAAATGAGAAGATATGGTGTACCTGCAAAAGTGCAACTCTTACATGATTATAAGGATAAAGTATAAACCACACTGAATTCACACTAAGGAATCATGTCTGAGCAAATACACAAATAAGAACATTTATGATTATATGCTGCTCCACATGAATTGTAACTGAAATTTTTATTTCTGAGTAAAAGATTGCTTAAACATGTATTGATTAACAAATTTTGAAATACCAGATATTTTAGTTCTACATGGTATACTTAAATAGGAATTACACAATGTTAGTAAAACCAGAAAGAAAATAGTATATGATCATTCATACGTGTAAAACTACTATAGATGTTTCTGTGCAGCCTTTTACTTTTTTGTGGCTGGTGCCATTCACCAGCGCTTAGCATATTTGCATAGAGGTGCAGCGGTACATGTTGTAGATTACCCTTGTACATATACAAACTGTGGAACTATGAATACCACTCAATGTTTTTGTTCATTCTTCATATAACTTGTCACACTTTTTAATATGTATGCTGTTTATGTCCATTATGCCCAATAGATTAAACAGAATAGTATCTTCATTACTGGATGGATTTCAAGTAAGTTTTATAATAAATGGGCAACCTCAACATGGTATTAAAAATAAAGTATAGTAATTGGCTGTGCATATAATAATTTAAAACTGCCTTCAATAGGTTTGGACTTGAAAACACTTTTGATTTATCTTGTGGGATTTATTATATTAACAGCAATTTAAAACTCTCTGTGATAAGTTGGGGCATTTGAAAAACTTTTGATTTAATTAATTGAATTTATATACATCTTGAAAGAATACATCTAAACTCTCCAAAATTTTGTAGAATGCCCATATTTTTTATTCATATTTTTTATATATTCCTCATAAAAATATAAAATGTATTGCTTTCTGTCAAGTCATCAAGAATTTAAGCCATTAAATAATTACAGATATATAAGTTTTACATTTCATGTCATTCAGAAAAGGCATGTTAATGCAAATTCTGTTTTTCTAGCAAGGATCTAAGTTTAGTATCATAGGATCATAGGAGGGTACTAGGCTAATGGCTCCAGGGCCCTTACAAGCCTAGCCAAGTTCAGCCCATGTTCCCAAGGGTATCTGGTTCAAGCAGACACTAAAACTAGCACCTATTGCCCCTGTCCAAGAGGAGCACAGGTGAAACCCCCGGGGAGAATTTCCCATTACCCATGCAGTCATCCAAATTGAACTTAATTAAGGCTAACGAGGGGTTTATAACAGCAATATTTAAATTCTTTAACTGTCTAAGTTTTTTTTCCTCTCATTGGTTTTAGCTTTGTCAAGACGTCTTGCACTAAGTGTTTGAGAGGTATACCTTAAAGGCATTAGGTTTTAGGGATACATTTATAAACCTATTACAACTACTGCATTGTATTTCAATTGTATGCATTAAGATGGGTAGTTTTGTTTTATAATCAATATAAATTTAAGATACTAAGCAAGATTTCCATTTTTTTCATTTACTCTTTGTATTTGCCTCAGAACCTCTGGAAAGCATTATTAGATCAAATAAAGATATTATAGCATTATTGTAGCTTTTAAATTAACAACTGTTAGTGTAACTGTGACAATGTGTGGTATTGCCAGCTGTGCTAGGAGAAGTAGGGCAGTGGATGTGTAACATATTCCAGCATAGCTAGCTGGAGCTTTGTAAAGAATTACATGCAATTTGTATCTCAAATTGATCTGTGCAGGGGCTTGTGTTGAAAATGTATTTGTAAAGCTGCTTGTGTCAAAAAATGTACCAACTGTGGGATTGCTGGACAGAAAAAAAGAAATATACCTGAAAGTCAGACTGCATTACAATTGCTAAAATTAATATTGTAACAGAGGATACTGGAAGACTAGAGGTTAATCGAAGTCCAGCAAACTTTGAAAAGTAGTCTGAAATTAAATTACCTGGTAGGCCATAAAGATTGTATCTTGCAATTCTGATTGCAGCCAGAGATCAAATGTCTGTAAAAACAAGGACTAGGAATCCTGCTGTATTGTCCTTAGCAGTGAATTAATTGCTACACTGTAAGGATGGAAATGTTGAAATGGTTTTATAGCTTCCAGATGCTATAACACATCTTAGCAAAGCTCTATCTGTGTGTATGGTAACACATATGTGTGAGATTCTGGTTCAGTTTCCAAAAGGGTGGGTAGCATGGAAACCAACAGTCAGATTACCAGACGTATGTAGTATCATTCTGTAACCCAGCACTGGAATGATGTTTTAATACTAGATGACAGAATTCTCTGAGCAGTCTGTTTTTGCAACCTGACAAGAAGGACCCCTCACCTACATCATCTTGCCTTGCTTTAGTAAGTAACCAGGGAAAAGTAATTATTTAGATCAGTCAGGAAAATATAGTGAGACTAGTTAAGTACTGTTTTTCTGTATATGTGTGAATCTGTTCATCTGTGTTATTTTAATATTTCCTGTGATTGAAACTCTGGTGTTTATTGTAAATATATATTTAGTATTTTCATGTTCTTTTATTATTTATTATTAAATATATTTAAACCTTTCATCGTCGCTGGTCATTCAGAGAATATTTTAACCTTTGAGGGTACTTATATTTATTTGGTGACACTGTGTCAGCTCCTGGAAGCCTTACTGCATTGGTCAAACACTGCCGTTTGTATTAGTATTAATTTAACTCAGTATAATCGGGTACCCTTGTAAACACCTTAGAGTAGCTGGCTTTGGAGTGTCCTAGTAGCAGTATCAACCTTATAGTCTGGGCACAGGGGCATAACTAGTAAATCTGTGCCAGCCTTTCCCAGGTGTGTGTATGCATGTGTGTGTGTGTGTGTGTGTGTGTGTGTGTGTGTGTGTGTGTGTGTGTGTGTGTGCGTGTATGTGCGTGTGTGTGCGTGTGTGTGCGTGTGTGTGCGTGTGTGTGTGTGTGTGTGTGTGTGTGTGTGTGTGTGTGAGAAAATTAAATCTAAATAAATGTGTGTGTGAGCTACTTGGAGAGGGGCACAGAGAGTGTGGTGGAGGACTTGGCCTGGGAGGTTCAGTTGAGGACTCAACTCTATAGCTGTGCCAGTGAAGAGTCTTATTGGTGGCCTGGAGAGAGAGAGAGAGAGAGAGAGAGAGAGAGGGAGGGAAACCCAGACCCCAGATGAATGTGTTCTCTGGGTGCTCTTAAGGGAAATTTTGCTGCATCTGGAAATACTGTGTGAATTTATTTTTATTCCAAGTGAATGTCACTCACCAGTGTCAGTGATGAGGATTCAGAATCCTTGCTTACTGGCCCAGAGGAGAGATGCCACAGTAAGTATTACTATAAAGATTCAGGCTATGTTTATATTATATTTTAATAGCCATTAAAGATATTAGCAATTACAAGCACTCTATAGAACTTTATATTGAAGCAATCTCTAGTTTAAAATTTATTCACATAAGAGAAAAACAATACTACTTAGCCTAAATATATGACCACCTCAAAAATTAATATGCAATTATAATTGGGGCAAATCCAAATTCAAATAAACATTTGGAAATAACTGTTGTAATAGGCTGCAATGAAAGTATACTTAGCTATATCATAATTATTGAATTAAAAAAATTACAAAAGTGAATGAATTGTATTTTTTGTACAATATTTTATACTGAACATGAAAAGGCCTTGTTTACTTTTAGTCTTCCAAAATTACATAAGGGCATGTCAAAGCATCATATTAAAGCTAATAGTGGCCAGCAAAAGTCCAAAACCAGAGGCGTTAGCTACTTTTGTAGAAAAGCAGATTAACCTTATTCCTATGTTAAGCCACTCATATACTAAGAAATGTTTTGACCTTATACAACATATTAAATACTTAAGGGTCAGTGATGTTAATATGCTAGTGACTATTCATGCACAATCACCTTCTTCATTGACTCTCAAATTAATGGGTCCTGGGTCTAGTAATGACAAAGAATGTACTATATAATGTATCTATTTTTTTCTACAAACAGGACTGCTTGCTAAACTTTAGATATTATTTTGACCTATAATTTTGTTTTGTGAAAGGAATATTCTTTAGGCAGAAATATGGCACATGAATGGTTGCAGTGATGGCCCCTAGCTATGCCAATTTATTTATGATAACTTGTAAGAACATTTTTACTGGACTCAATTTATGTCCAATATTAAATTTTATAAGCATTTTATAGATGACATTTTTAATCTGTTGAATTACATATTTGTGAATTTGGCTGCTTCAGTGAATTATATAAATCAGATTGATGCATTTTTAATATTTACCATGAATTTCATTTTGGTTCAAATACATTTTTATCTAGTTATTATATAAAGATAAAGCAACATTAATCACAGATATTTTTTCATAAACTAATAATACATTTAAATTATTAAAGCTTTACTAATATGCAACAATTTTGGCTGAGAAAAAATTTTGTCAAGGGACAAATTGTTAGGAGGAATAAATTATCATAAGAGAGTAAGGGAACTGGGATGATGACTGTTTTATTTGAGGATAAGTTTTTGAAGAAAAAGTATCTGGGACCTGTTGTTGATTAAGTCTCTTAAGTTATAAATAAGAGAAATAATAAACATAAACTGCATGTATTAATTATGATGCAGAAAAGGAATATTGATTCCAGTACTGGTAAGGGTAAGGTTTTAACAATAAAACTGATGAATTCAGTTGGTGCTAGAAGTATGAAATGAATAATGTACAACGACTAGAGCATCCTGAGTGCCTTTTCACATATATAAGCAGTGGTAGGTCAAGGATCTTAGATTATTTATAAAAAACATAAAACTATTAAAGAATTATTAAATGTGAAAAGTCAAAAGTTTAAGAGAAATGGGGGTGAAGTCCTGTGGTGCATTTTATTTTTTCTTGGAGCTTTTCTCCCCGGGCCTCCACCGAAAATGGACATGCATCCAGTCGGACTATCCAGGTCAACAAATGTAAAATAAAATAAATAAAAATAAGCCCATTAAAGTATGGAGGTAGTACTCCTTTTCTGATCAAGGATAATTTAACTACAGTGAAATAGTTATTAAGCTTGAATTAGAGACAATAAATAGATGACTTACTAAACTCTTCAAACAAGGAAACAACAAGACTAATATGCAATTACAAAAAACTATATCAAAAAATATTAACTGAGAGTACATAAACTTTCATGGGACATACTGTAAAAATTATTGTATTGTTTTGTTGGGTGATTTCAAATTTATATGTAATAGGATTGCTAGGATATGGAATAAAATGCCATTTCATATATGAATGTCTAGGAACATTGACTTGTTTAAATCCAATTTTGATGTTTGGATGGGTGATGCAGTCTACGATACTGATTTTTGTGCAATAGTGCTCCTCAGTGGCATGAATGTTGAAGTAATAATTTTGAGAATCTATGAGAATTTGGCATATAAAATGTAGTAAACAGCTATGAATACAAGCCTGTCTGCAATGAGCATTTTTTTCTGGCAGAATAAATATATGGTCACAATCCTGCATATAAAACAGTGTTAAGTAAAAAAGAAAAGTACACTCAAACCTTTAGATGTAAACTCTGCATGAGGCAAACAACGTAAAGTTAAAAAGTAATACAGGTAGTAGTTAGAGATTCACATTTTTATTTATATATTTTTTTGTTTACTGGGTTAGTTCCAGATGCACATTTTTATTTTTTCTATTTATCCTTTTGTTAACCAGGTTAGTCCCACTAGGCTTGTAGCCTCTTTTCAGTGGAGATCTAAGGTGGTATTTATGCTACTAGGAGAAATTTGGCCAGGGCTTTGAGGAACTTCCTTTACTCTTTTTGATAGGTGCAGTGGGATCTATTAAATCCACCTGAGCTACCACCAACTCAAGTAGATGGGACCTCAATTTAAAATCTCATCTGAAGGATGACACGCTCAAGAGTGTGGCATTCCCCTTATGCTGTACTGCAGTGTATGCAATTAGACTACCTGATGTGGAAAAAGAACCCGCAGTCTTCTGCACCAAAAGTGATTGTGCTACCTGTTGCACCACTGCCACTGCTAATAGTTTTGTAAAGTATAGGGAGACAAATCAACTGTCTTCCAGAAACAACTCAAAAAGGCCATTAAATGTAGTTGTGTAGTAGAGAGATGAAAAGAATTACCATCTAATCTAAAATTCGTTCTTCACATTTAATAAGAAAAAACATGTTTTGCAGTCAATATGAGTACAAAGCAAAGTTCTTCACAACTGACACTCTTGACTAGAGTACAAAACCATGTATCACAAGCATAAACTTATTTAGATGTGGAAAGTAGCAAATCAAAGCTAATAAAATAAATTGTGCCAAACTATATTTGGCTGTAGCAACATTGTAAGAGTGTCACCTAATGTGAGCAACATGTCACAACACAATTATGCATAATGATGAACTATTGTCATATTAAGGAAGGAATTTAAAAGCAGTCTACAACTAATTATAAAAAAATCACAGACCATCAAAATGCAATTTTACCAAAAAGTCCCACTGAACACCCAAACAATCTGAAACACGTCCAATTAAAAAGTTAATACTCAATGCACATCACTACCCTGAAACCACTGACTTTGGTGCATTATTTAATATACAGCTATCATAACCTATCCATTGACTGCAGTTATTTCAGCTTTACTGTTAACTTCAAATCATAAACCAGAATAAAAGAAAATTAATTTAACAAGTTCTAAAAGCAGTACTTTTCTTCCTGAGCTGCCAGTGTTTTACTAACCATCTTGGACATCTGACGTGTAAAAACTCAAAACAAATCTTCAGAATATAGTGCTAAATTAACTTCCCTATTTCACTGTTTTACTATCACCTGTAAGGACTGATCATAAAAGATTTTTTTTTTCATATCCTTAAATTTTTAAACTCTTGGGCAGTTTCTTGCCTCTAGGTTCATAGGTGGTTAGGCTACTATTGATGCAAAGGTCTTTATAATCCTAGCCATGTGTACCCAATATAATACTAGAGAAACGCAATATAATGATCTTGCCTAAACTCAAGATCTTAG
The DNA here is from genome assembly GCF_019279795.1 of Protopterus annectens. Lineage (NCBI taxonomy): Eukaryota > Metazoa > Chordata > Ceratodontiformes > Protopteridae > Protopterus > Protopterus annectens. Next base: position 330,926,374 of record NC_056733.1, read on the forward strand.
TTAGCAACAACGGCCCATATGTAGGATGGTCACAGGTGAAATCCCTGGCAGGAATTTATGGTTTCCCATCCAGTCATCCAAGCTATGATTAAATGGGTCTATGTTAAATGTTCAAACATCCAAAATGTCGAACATTACATGATCAAGACCAAATGTTCGACATTTGGATTTCGAACATCAAATAAAAAAAAAGTAAAAAAAGAAAAAAACACTTTAACAGCGTAGGCAGAGGGCAAGCCCCTCCTGCAACCCCCACACCCCTCCTACTTAAATATACCAACTCCAAGACTGCACTTCAGTACAGAAAAGGGAAATTCTCCCTATCTGCACCGTACATTGAAAGTCCATCTTCGAACACTCAAAATTTCAAACGTTTGGTCTCGACCATGTAACGTTCAAAATTTTGAGCATTCAAAGATTTGTCAGGTACCTAATTAAACAGTGTCATAGAAGGGCTTATCTGTCAAAGGTCTATATATGATTTTTGACAAAGATCTATATATGATTTTTGACAGTTTAGCACAAAAAAGCTTTTATACTGGAGTTCCATTCCAGCTGTCCCTTACATATACTAAATACACTCCAGCAATTATGGAAGTGTTCATAACAGTGTAGAACAAAATGTCAACAAAACACGTCCAAAGAAGAAAATAATTGAATAATAGCACTTTAAATAAAACACCAGACACATCTCCAAAAAGTCAGTAAAATGAATGTCTGTTAAATGTGAGTAAATATTCGTATTCCATTAAAAAAACAACTTTGTTATACCTGCTTACACTTGCATTATGCATAACTCATTATGCTATGTGCTTTCCTTTCAGTGTTGCCTATCACTGTTATCACTATCAGCAATGCAATGCACATTGAAATAAATCAGCTGTGAATATTTAACAAATTCCTAGTACTACCTCAGTAAATATCTCTGCTATGTCATTAAGGTAGGTTATTATTATTATTATTATTATTATTATTATTATTATTATCATCATTTTAACCAACCAGATTGGATTTTCTCCTCATTATTATTTTATTATTATTATTAAACAATGAAAGTCAAAAACACAAACCAGGAACAAACTGTAAACCCCAGAAAGGAAAGACAGAATCCACACTGTGTAAATATTATTATTATTATTATTATCATTTTAAACAACCAGATTGATTTTTCTCCTCACGCTTTAGGTGGAAAAATTACCAGTCATGACAAAATCACTGTGTTTTATTACCAACAAGCATGAATTACCACTAAAGTAATGCATGCATCTACAGGGCCTTAAGTCATTTCTGGAATGAATACACTTTAATCATTTGCCTTTATTCTGTGACAACAAACACAAAGTACTATTACTTACACAAGTTAATGGAAACATTTTGACCTATTTTACTTTCACCAAATGATCTGTGGAAGAACCATTATTTTAAATCTGTTGAATTTTATGAATTCTACCCTTTCATTTATGGAACTTACAGACAGTAAACTATGACTGACATAGGTTCACATTTTCAGGTACAGGTTTGTAAGGAAAATGGTAAGAATGTTTTAAGTTCAAAAAATAGTTACAGGAATTCTACAAGTAACACTGTCTAACATTTCAGTAGCATGCATCATTTGCATGTCAATAAAATCTAGTGGAGAGTCAAGTAGTGCAGTCCCTCACAGCTTGCTACTAATGTTAAAAAGGTGGAAAAATTTAATTCAATCACTGCAGGACTTATTTGAAGTTAGATGTCCCAAAAATAGGGGAACAGACAGTTAAAGAGGTCATGGGAAATAGGGGACTAACAAAAGTAGCACAATTAATATTAATGCAACAAATTAGATTTCAGCAATACAACTGGCATTCTCTTGATAGTGTTAAAATATATGGTAGAATTCAATTAACTATGTGTAGGCTTGGAGCAAAGCCTACATGGAGTTTATGTGTTTGCACAGTGAGCAGAAGAGGTGATTACATATTCATGCCACGCATTGCATTTAAATGTTAACAAGCATGGTTTTCTGGTTGTTGCCAGGCAGAAAAACATGTAAAGAAACACAGATAGTAATCGTGTTTACCTTCAGGCACACTAGGTTAGTGAGATTGCATGGAAAGACACATTAATTTCCAGAGTTTGTCATATAATAATGTATATTGTCAAGTACAGTACAGGACAGTGTATACAGTGCAGAGTATTGTGGAATTTCATTCCAGGCATTCTGAACAAAAATTGTGTAAATAATGTGTAAGGATACATAGGTTCATAGATTAGTACTAAGCTAACTGCCCTTGCAAGCCATTTTAAGCTTAGCCAATTACCCCTTGTGAGACTCAAACTCTGTACCTTGTGTTCGTAAGGCAAACACCTTAACCATTAGGCCACCCTCCCAACCCTGGGCTACCATTTAAAATAAACAGTCAGGAGAAGTGTGTGTATTGAATAGGGACACACAGATGAATTACAGGAATGAACACAGGGAAAGATGACAGATGAAAAATTGTAATGTACAGCAGATGAGGACATGTAAATGGAATACAGTTGTAGCAGGAACACTAATCACATATTGACATGGTACAGTACTGACTGCACAGTGAAAATGTATATTATGTGACTGTCCGACAAGGTAACATAACAATGGAGAAGATGACTTTTTGATATAAGCATCCTGACATGAACAATGGAGAGGACATCTATCAGGGATGCTATATGCAATTGAGGTAGGATGCATATTGTAAAGCTGCACAAACTGATTTGACTGAATGTGACTGTAATGTCAACAGAGGTTTCTAACAAGTGGGACATAGTTACAGGGTCATGGACAACAGAAAAAGAAGTATGCACATGCACAATCATGGACAATATCAGAATACCACCAGTAATCCCATGTCTCTGGCGTAACATATAATTCTGAGTGATCATAGATGGTTCTGCATGAACACACTAGGGTAATTAAGTACACTGTCCTGATACTGTAACATCTGCTGAAGGTGTTAGGAGGGATACTGATATACCTTTATGTGTCATTATGATCAATGCAGGGTAGTTGACTAGGTTGCAATTCATATATATATATATATATATATATATATATATATATATATATATATATATATATATAGCACAATCCACACTGTAATAAATGTAACCCATGTCATCAATGTTATCAAACAGCTATATATGTACTATGTGCATCACCAAAAGAGGTATCATACTTGCATCTGGTATAACACCTTGATGGGGGTTCCAAACCATCAGACAGTAATGTTTATGCAACAGAAAGAATACCCATGTATGGCCAATAACATGTGTGACAGCTCACTGTGGCAAAGGTGGTACACTTCAGTTACACATCACTGGAAGATGTTTAGGGAGGTACATGAGGAAGGGTGCATTGAACTCAGTTATTTGTATAATGAAGGTCATGACCTCTGGAGGTATTCTGGCCTTTGATGCGGATGTCCTGCATATACTCAATCATTGTGTTACATACAAGGGAATAGTAACCATTGTGTCCATGTGCTGGTGGATGTTCCACATGCCATATACCCCAGAACACAGGTCACATACCAACTGGACTGCTTATAGAGTATGATGTCAGCATTATCTTTGGGTTGTGCATTTATTTTCATAATGTAACAAATCCTCCCATGTTTTTGTTTCATCTCATGTGTCATCATGGCTGTTGCAGCAACCTTTATTGTGTGTTGACACATTCTGTGTTATACTAATATCACATCAGTGATAGCCCACAATCTGTAGTCCTACAGACAGCTGTTTGAACACAGGATGTGTATGTCATTCTTGATGTGTGACTTAAATAATGGACATGTAAGAGCATAGCAGACAGCCGTGATGTACAGACCTGATCACTGGACCCAAGATATAGGTCCCTTCACACATTTCAACATATTTAGATGCCATATATGTGATCCAATGATCTACCCATATGGTAATATAGGTGTTTATGGCCACATCTGACAGTGCTGAGTGAATACCTCACTGTGGATTTGTGTCAAGTGCCTTGGCCTGGTCACATTCCACAGGATGATAATGTTGTCATCATGCATGCCCTTGATGACCTCTTTGATGACATCTAACTGATTTAACAGATATAGATGTAGCATTACGAATGTTCACATGTCCATTGCACACAGCCAGGATATTACTAGTGCCTATTTAGAAAAGATCCATGATGACATGTCGGTCTACCTCACCAATAAGGAGAGTCAGGATGTGTCTATAGATGCATGCATCAGGTGCTGTCCCCCAGCTCAGATGGATGGATGTTGATGTACACCCTTCTACAAGAACATAGTCCATCTGAAGGGTGTGTTGTAGTGTGTATCCAACTGTGTCATTTAGGTGCATGTTCTGAGTCATGCTATAGGTGATCTGTGATGTTGTCACAGTCTATTGATTCTGTCTCATAGGCCTAGATGAAGGTAAGACAGTGTATACTGCCTATCTTGATCTCATGCAGAGGTTGAACACAATCCCCCATGCAGATATCATTAAGAAACTGTCCCACCTGGGGATTAACCCTTATGTCATTAGGTGGTTAACCAATTGTCTCACTGACAGAACAGATAATGTGAAAGTTGGTGAATCAACTTCTTCCAGCAGAGATGTCACCACTGGCATATCCCAAGCATCTGTGCTGGGCCCTTTACTGTATGGAATCTATTTCTTGACAGTCCAGGCTAAAGTATATGGGTTTTGGCTTATTTGCTGATTCTTGCATATTGGGTGAAATCATCGAGTCCACCAATGATGTTAACAACCTACAGGAGGGGGAGAATACAGACAAATAATTGGTTCCAAGGCCACATGGTCTACAGATAAATTGAAAAATGTGTCATTATTGTGGCCTTCTGCAAAGTAGAATTCCCACTAATTACATCACTGACAACACTCCCCCTGTGCTGAATCCCAGTGGTGCAAGACCTGGGAACACAGATAGCAATCTGAACTTCGACCACCAAGTGTCCCCAGTGGTATGAAAAGGCTACAATGTGCACCTCATAAGTCAGGTCATCATATGCAGAACTGAGGATGATATAACAGCACTGTACTCAAACCTCATCAGAACACTAATAGAATATAATGCTCCCTTTTGCATGTACCTCACCGGACACCTGCAGCAGCTGGAGAGAACACAGAGGTTTATCACCAAGAAAATACAGTGCCTACAATACATCCCATGATATATGTGGATAAACTGAAAGCCCTGTCATTGTAGTCTGTATTGTATAGAATGAGGTGAGTTGTGCCTGGCCAAAAGGCCAGTAGCTGACCCTGCCCTCATGGGAATGCTGCACATCCACAAATCTGCTATAGCTGATGACATCAGCAGAGTCTGGTAAGAGGAAGCTGGTAATAGCAGTGTCCCGCAAGCTGCTGTAAAATGCTGTTTCTAATGTAAAGTAAGTGAACACACACACACACACACACACACACACACACACACACACACACACACACCAGTTGACTACACTGAGATTAGAACCTTTATTTATCTAAGTGCACAAACTAAAGAACTCTCTATTTAAGACAAGTGCCACAGCTCAAGTCTGACTTGCAAACTGTCAGACAACAGTTTATAGGTGATGAAATCAGCATTGCCTGGTGAGGACAAAATGGTAATAACATTGCTTCAACATGCTGGTGTAAAATGCTTTCTCTAATGTCAAGCAAATGCGCAAACACAAACACATCCCAGTTAACTGCAGTGAGATTAGAGACCCTGAAGATCAAAGGCAAGAAAAAACAAACTGCTACTAAACCAGCACAGCTCCTGATGCCAAACAGCAGGACTAAATGCCTCCCAAACACACGTATGCTTGTTCTGGAAGTCAAAGGCAAAAACGACAAGCTGCTACTAAGCCAACACAGTTCCTAATTCCAAGCAGCAGAACTAAACACCTCCAATAAGCACAGTCAGAGAGGTGAAACTCATCAAAGATAAACTCAGCCAGATAGCCAAACTCACTGAAGCAGGTCTTTTTAAATTCCAAAGGGATAAGCAAACAATACGCCAATACACTAAAATAGATTACATTCAGGAGGGGTCTGAATATCAAGAACATGTTAGAAAGGAAAGGTGGCAACATCATCTTTCCAAATTTTTCAACCAGATTGTAGGTGTTAACATTTTGTAGATAGGAAGAAAAAAGGGAAAGCAATATAGGAATGTGCAGGAGGGTGGTAGGAAAGAACCATAGCTACCTAGTTCTTTAACAGTGTAAAATGAAAATATGCACAGAATATTAGCTGAATTTGGACTGTCACATCCACAATAACAACAATGCAATCATGTTGCTTAGTGAATTGGACCAAACAAGAGTGTCAAGAAGACATGTGTTAAATGGAGAGCTATGTATGAGACAATATATATATTTTTTGTGAGACAGGTACCTGCTTTTTTTTAACTTCAGTAAGCGAGGAATGCTGGGTAAGGGACATTGGTATTTCTGGGTTAGGTATGTTGGGTAGGTGAGGAAGCAAATGCAAAAAAACAGGACAAGCAAGAAAAAACACAGGGATGGTGAGGGACACAAAAGTGTTGGGGGACACCATGATTCGGGTGAGGAAGAGGACAACACAAGCCCATGCCTATCAAACATGAGACAGTAATAATCTAGTCCTCAGCTGCAGGATTGTCATCAGTGTCCCCTTAGTCTGCTATCTACTGGATTGCTCGATGTCTTTTCCAACTATGGACCATGAGGGAGAACAAGCTCTCCTTCTGGCATAGGCATACACCAATGGTGCTATGCATGACCCTGTGCACCAACCCTGGCTTCTGTTGGAGGGTGATGAAATCCCCACCTCTGTCAGTTCTCCCAGAGGGTATCACAGCACCAGCTCCCAGGGTAATGCTACCTGAGGGCATAGGTAGTGCAGGGGTAGCAGAGACAGTACGGCCATATTAGGCCCATATGTAATGGGCATTGGTGCCAGAGCATGTGTCATGGAGGGCAGGCTGAGCCACTGTGGTTGGCCTACCTCACTGTGCTGTAAAGCATTTAGTGATCTGTTACAGATAGATGATATGAAGACAATTGTATAACACATAATAGAAAATAAAAAAAAGATAAGGACTGGGGTGAGAGAAAAAAGCGATAAAAAGGATTATAGTATTATAAAGCTGTTAATCATGGTATTTGAACCCACAACCTCTGACTACATTCTTACACTTGACTCCTAAAGATGGTTTGTGCTACAGACATATATGCCTACTTGCTTTTACAGTTAGATTATGTATGCTTACTTTGCTACTACTGCATAGAAAAGAAAAAACATTTTTTCTTTAACCTTTAAAGCTACAATAATACTTCTCGTATGCTGCATACATGCCACTTGCTTCTCTCAGTTTCTCCAAATGATCAGCATGGGCTAGCCTATTCACAACTATTTCAGAATTAGTTGTGAAAAGAAAAGCAAAGAGCATTATGCATACCAGTCTTGGCTATATTTAGCTTTCTGTGTATTATAAGTTCTCTTTATTAGCATACTTACACAGCTATGGGATGTCTCTATTTTGAAACACAGCCTACAACTGGTTAAGTGTATTACTTTTGCAAATGTTTTAGGTCATTGAATTAGTGCCTACCTGTACTCCAATGGCTGGGATGCCATTCAGACTAGATACAGCCTTTGGCAGAATATTGCAAGTTTCAGGCCTGCACTTAGAGCCAGAATAGTCCCCCTGAAGAAGCCTTTGGATGTGGTGTTTTATCATTAGTCCAATAAATATTCCACATTCCTGAACACTCCACCTCTGTGCCTTATATTGGGAACCTTCCACTCTAACACCAGACAAGTCTAATCCCAAAGCAGTGAAATAGCAAATAATGACTTCTCACCAATTCCTGTTATGTTTATTGGTAGTGTGCAAACCAAAGAAATGATACCAGCCACATTTGTGAGATGATAAGTGGAGAGCAACAGTGCCAAACAGAGAGGAAAGCAATTGTTGAAATTGGAAATTTAATCTGACACTTGACATGTGTTTAAGTGGGTGTCTGCCACTGTGAGTGTTAGGTTATTTAACTTTGCTTACATGCACTATGGGCATACATTTCATGACCCAACGTGTTTGACTTAATACACTGCTAAAATTGATTTTTACAGTGTGGGATCCAAACCTATGCATAAGGGACAAAACATTTTCTCCCACAGTGATAATTATCAATCTTTGCCATAGAAGAAGTGCATCTCAGACATAGTCATAAATCATTTATAAATATAGATGACAGATTGAGATGCTAACCATATATGTGTGTGACCTGACATGGTTCTTGTATATACATTCATTTGTGTTTATGTCTTATTAAAGTGTGAAGGTCATACAAGTCCAGATAGCAGAATTATACTTACAGAAACATAATAGACAGTATAACCTCAGTCATAAATCTGAACCTTCAAAACACAGTAAGGGAGTCTTATCCCTCATACATATAATTCATATCAGCTCCACTATTTATAATTATGTATAAAGAGTTATAAGTGATATTTAATATAATGTGAAATGGAACAACATTAAAAATGTCTGTAATTTCCCATATTAGAACCCAGGACCATGTGTATACCAGCCCTACACTTACACCTGTTGCCACAGGAATATTGACATAGAGCTCGGATATTTTTCTGTTCGTTCCTGCTGCGGTATCATTGTCTCCTAACAGTTAGACGTTGCCCGTTCGATTCTCAGTTAGAGCGTCTTCTGTGTGGCGACATGTGTGAATGGGCGTTCCTTCATTGAAGGTTGTGCACTAGACCCGGCAAGCCAGTATGTAAAAATCTACTGCCAATCATTAGCGGACCGGAGTTCCGCTGTGGCAACCCCTAATCAGGAAAAGCCGAAAAACACAAACAAACTATAAATTGAACTGTCACAACAGTAATAATATGTTGCACTTCCTGTATTAGAACTCAGGACCATCTGAAATACAGCCCTACACTTACACCCACTGCTACAGGAATAGCTAAATAACAGTTGCATAATTCCCTGTTCATTCTTAACTTCTGCTGGGCACAATGCCACTTAGTATGTTTTCACTTTGCCCAACAGAATTAATAGAATGTATCCATTTTGAAATTGTTGACTTCCTGCTTCCTGTCTGCAGGTGTTCAATAGCTGCAGGTGCTGGGAAAGCATGCTAACAGCCACACAAAATCGCTAAGTGGTGTTGCATGATGGAAAGGAACAACTACAACAATGTATCATGTTTCACATTTAGAATGTCTATGTCCTGTCTGCAGGTGGTTCTGTTTGTTTCCTGTGTGGGCTACTAGTCCAGGTTTGCACACTGCTAAGCATCGTGCAAACAAGGTAAGTACAGCTAAGCATGACATTTATTGTATATCTCCATTTCCCCTGTTTGCACTAAGCCATGCACTGCACAAGCACTGGCATTAAAAAAAATAAAAAAAGGGAACGTTATGAGAAAGCAACATAAGAACTCTATTAAATAAACAACACTATAAAAATGTATGTTGGTACACATAAAATACACAGGTCTGGATTTCAACTCTCACTCCAATGAACCTTCAAAACACAGTAAGGGTGTCTTATCCCTCTTTGCCACAGAAACAGCTTTGCAGCAGAGAATGAAAATCATTGTGCACACAAGCAACTGCAACATCATCTACAATCTTAACAAAACATATATTTGTTTCTACATGTATTAATTTCATATGTAGTGCACTGAGTGATCACAAAACCATTTATGACTACTGTTTGCATACATACATTTCTGCCCTATCTTTTTGTTTGTTGCTCTTTCTTGTCTTATCTGACCAGTAATCTGAGAGATGTAGTCTGTAAGGTATTGTGTATCATTGTCCTTAAAATGTATTAGGATATTAAATGGCAATAGTTTGGATATTTTTGAAAAGAAATGGTGAAATGTGTGCTGCTTACTTACATTTAAAACTATGGTATAATTAGTTCTATGCTTTGTAAGTCTAAACTGGCTGACAAACCAACTGGAGGTAAGGGAGTCTGAACTCTTGTGTTTTCATTCTCCCTAGCACTAATAATTCACAGTTACAATCCAATGAAGGAGTGCCTGCACTATGTTTACATTTGATACACAGAGCTACGTATTTGGGGTACAACAATTCTAATGAGTTCTCACCTCATTTGCATATTCACAGTGCTCACAGCCTTGAATCTACACTATAAAAAGGGAACCATGTGGCTAGCTAACCTGAAGGTGAGGACACTTGTTTATGTAGATAATACAGAAGAAAGTATTACTTTGGAATGTATTTGCAGAGCAGACTGATCTTGATATGGTATGCTTGCATATTTCAGCTATATACTGGATATGCTGAAATGTCACCAAGCAAAATCTGATATATATATATATATATATATATATATATATATATATATATATATATATGCTTTAGCAAATGCTACTTTTATCTTATGCATTTCTTAAAAGTGTACTGATGGCATGGGTATGTTTGTCAGGACATTTTACTTTCTCAGATGCACAGCCATATTAACTGTCATCGCACGTGCTAATGTTACAACTTTTTTTCTCTTTGCACTCTTCTATTGTTATTTCCATGAAATGTAAATGTCCCATATTGTCAATGACACAGGGATGTTAGTCTTCTAGGATGGCCCATACACACCTCTAGTGGTGTGCTGGACACATAGATGTGACTGGCAATTGCATAAAATTGAATGTTCTGTTGTAAATGTGTACACATTTTAGGGACAGTTTATTTGATAGCACTTTTATCAGTCACTGATGGTTTGTTAGCAAAATGCGTCATTTGCCTGTTGTTCTGGGAGTGGGGGAGCCACATATCTGTCTTCATACAAACAGAATTTGCTGTTGTTATTCTCCTTGTTATGGCTCCAACCTTGCTTCATGTGTGACTGTAATATGTTAAAAGCACATAATTCCTTCCTTTATATTTGAATATCTTGACCGTTTTATATTTCTCCACTGGGTAATAGTGAAATACTGCCTTTTATGTGTTATATGCAAGCATGACTTTTATTTATGTGATACTTATGTGTATTATCCTAGTTTTGTGTTTTATGTCACCTAGGACTATGGCATCTAGGCATCTCAATCCCTGCCACCCCCCCCCCTTCAGTGACCTTGAGAATGAATTAATTGTGGAAACATTTAGGTGACATGGTGTCTTTCTGCTTGAGAGGAGATGTGGGGATATTTCTGGAGAAATGCAAATTTGGCAGCAGATAGTGACTGATGTGAATGCAGTAGGAGGCCAGACCAGGGCATATGATTAGGTGCACCATAGGGCCATTGACATGAATTCATCTGCCTGGAGGAGAGCAGCTGCAATGACCACTGAATGGATGGCTACCAGGGGTGCTGCTACACAGCCACCACTGTCACCAAAATGAAGAGTTTCTGTCCACTGTCAGGGATCTAGACAGCTCAGTGGAAAGTGCACAGCAGCATGTCACTGATGTTGGTGCAGTTGTTTCAGGGAGAACAAGTATGTCACAGGAGGAGATCCAGGTAGGCTTACTTACCTTAGTTGTTAAATACTTCTTGTAGAGTAAAATATTGGCAGTAATACTTAAGTTCTGTTTAGCATAATTTTTTTTGGGGGGAGGGGGTTGTACATTGATACAGTTAACACATTCTGGTTGATTACACATGGGCTTGAGGTAGATGTGTCATCCAAGTTCTTGTTAAACATATTGTTAATGTACATCTAAAGGACAAGAAGTTTTAAGCTCTTGTGTTACTGTTTATTGTGATTATGTCACCCTTAACTTTTGCTTAACTTCTTTCAGGACCATCCTCCATAGGGAGCCTACAATCATCTGCCCATGGTAAGCCAAACATTTTTATGTCAGCACTGATGAGCATTTCAAAGAAATATGTATTCTATGATGGGGGTATCAGGACTCGTTGTATGTGTTGCTGTGCTATCTGTAATAGTGGCACCACTATTAGTTTGTTAGCATATATTGGACTATAGTACTGTAAGTATTCATTTTTTTCCTGTGTTTGTTGCTTATTATCACAGGTGATCTTGGCAGTGGAAGTGGAAGCCTCCTACCACCTGATGTCAGAGTATGAGCAGACTCTGATGATTATGGTGGCCAAACAGAGGTACATTCAGGGGGTACAAAGGTTGAATCTGACACTGAGGTTGACATTCAGCCATCACCTTTAGTTTCAGTGGACACAGCCAGTAGGCCTACACTGCTCCATTCCAGTGAGCCCTCAGACATTGGACAGGTAGAGGGTGAAACACTCCATTAGGTAGTGTGGCATTGCAGCCTCAGTGCCTGTTAACACTGGCCATAGCCAAAGTGTGGGCAAGATGCCATGCAGGAGGGTTATTAAAGGGTTCTTGGAGAATGCCTGCTGTCTATCCTCCACCTGATCCAGGTGTGTGTCCTCACATGCCACTCGAGATCCACCATATAGGAGCAGGCATGTTCTAATTTGTCCTCCAGAGAAATTTCTAGACTAGTAGATGTGGCACAGGCTGACATACGTGACTGCCTCCACTGTGTTGCTGATTCAGTGGAACAAATGAATCACATGTTGGAATGGGCTGTGTCTGTGATGGAAAATCTGCTGGGAGGGGGATGGCATCCTTATGGGTGTAGGCAGCAACATCATCTGATGCTAGCTTACATGGCTGTGCCCAATCACACTCCCATAGTGGCATTACTTCTACTGCTCTGTCAGTGGTTGAGGTGTCCACACCCAGACATGGTAAGTCATGGGTTCATGGTCCTCGACATTTTCATGAGGAGAGCTCATCCAGCAGACATCAAGTCACATTCAGGTAGCAGCAGTGCATCTGACTATAGGCATGAAAGTGCCAGTACAACTCCTAGCAGAAAGAGTTCTCATGGTCGGGTATGACAACAATGATCTGCCACACCTACCATGCACAGCTCATACCTGTCTGACCTACCAAGATGTAGAGTTAGTACAGAGCTTGGGTGTGCTCTGTCAGACTTTCACACACCAATTTCACCTGGAGGGCCCATACAAATGCACACACATCAGTTACAAGGTTCATTCTTGAGGCTTAAAGATTATTCTGTCTCATGGCAATTTGTTACTTTATCCAAATTACTGCCTGTTTCTCTTTCTTACTCACACACACATTCACTCACCTTTTGTGTCAATCTAGGCTTCCTGCCCCCAACACAACACTCTGTGCAAGTGAAGATAACTGCCATTTCCTTGTCGCTCAGGGTGCATATCTGACTTAGTGCTTAGTATATCTGTTTTTGTGATGTTGTTTTGGTAATTGTACTTTTGACATATTTTGATTTTACAAAGTTAGGCAATTGATACACTCAGAACAGTTTTTTTGCATAACTATTTTTAAGAATCATCTGAGGGTTATGAAATCTGAAACTGAAAAATGTCTCATTACTTTCTAACTTTTCTTTAATGATTTTCCTGTACAAAAGTATGAGGCCAAATTGAAGACATTTGGTGACCATCAGTACTTTTGAGAGGTATGAATGTATGAATCTTTAATGCCTGAGGCCTATCACTTAATAGAGGACCAATGTATTCACATAAGTCTCTGCTGTCACATGTTAAAGTCATTGCTGTACAAATCATCCGCCTTTTACTTACTTCCTTTACCAAGTAACAACATGCAAGGACGTGCCATTCATCCATACTACGACACAATTTTGTATAACACTCCAGGTTCAACACTTACCTTGTAAATCCAGCAGTTGCTACAGTTTTAGTTCAGGGCTGAGTCTGTCTGATGCTAGGAATACACAGCCATTACATGGATTGGTAAAGATTGTGAGTGTTGCCTGGCATCAATGTTACTATATGTATGTGCATAGGATGAAGGTTTTAATTTTATTTATTTATTTAACATTTGTTAACCGGGAAAGTCCAATTGGGACAGAACCCATTTTCAGCCCATTTTCAGCAGAGGCACAGGAAGAAAAACTCCAGGCACATATATTTGGAATGTGGGTGGAAGCAGAGCACCTAGAGGAAACCCCTTGTGAAGACAGGGAGGACATGCAGACACCACACAGAAGGCACCACAGCTGAGAATCAAAATGGAGAGTCTTGCTATGAGGTGACAACACTAACCACTGCACCACTGTGCCATCCAGCCCCTTAGGTAGTGCAAGGGCATACTGAGCATGCCTTTGTCTGCCTACACCCAGAGCCACTACTGGTTCCCCCTCTGATTCCTCACCTGTGTGTGGCTGTGGTGACCTTGACATTGGTGGTAGGATGTGTGCCCCTTCCCCTTGTCAATCCTGCTGAAGCTTTTTTCTCAGGATGATGTTGTGAATCATGCCATAGATGTTAAAGATTTCAGTACATGCAAGTGGATTATACTGCAGGGCTCACCCATATATATCTAGGCAGCAGAACAGAGACTTCAGCAGCCCAAACACATGCGCTATGATATTTCTGATTGGAGTGTGTGGCTCATTATGGCATTCTTCAGTGGGTGTCTTTGTGCATTTCTGATAGACATCATCAGCCACAGTTGCAGTGCATAACCTGCATCCCTCAGTAAATGACCCTGTGGGATATCACCCCTAGTAAACATCTGATACAGTTGGGCAGTGTGGCAGATTGTGAGTTGTGGTAACTGCCTGGGTTGTCAGCATACACATTAAAGATGATTCCCTTAGAATTACACATGACGTAGATTTATAGCTGAAGGGGGACATTCTTAGTATATATCAACTCAATCATATATGGCGGAGGACAGATATTCAGAGTCAAGATAGCCAAGTGAAAGCAGCACCTTTTTAGAGCTCTGTAGAATTACTTTAAAATACAGGAAAATAATTTACTTATATAAAAATATTTATATACTCTTACAAATTTATTTTTGTAAAACACCTTTATTGAATTATCACTTGTGACACAGGTAAATTTACATTTATACAAAAGTAATCAAACTGCATTAACAAATCAACATTAACAAACATTATATTTCACATATCTTGCTATATATCATATAACTTAAGCAACATTAAATAAATTATTATATTCCAGCCCCTTTTTTTAAAAACAAGAAACATCTTTATTTAGCCATCACTTATGAAATAGGCAATAATACATTTATATAAATGAAAGCAAACCACACCAACACAATCCTAGTTGCAAGCATTTTACATCACAAACCATACCAACACACTTCCAGTCACAAATATATACATCACTTATAATCTGCCCAATAATTTTCAAACATTACATAGCTCATTAAAGTCCTGCCTTCTTTTAAACCTCATTTCTCCCCTGTACGTATTGTTCCCACAATTCACATTTTTTCCAATGTAGTTTGCTCCTACCCTTTTCTAATGATCTCAGTTCTAGTTGTTTCATCTCTGTTACTGTGTTCTCTACTTCTAATATAGTTGGTTTAAATTTTGATTTCCATTTATAAACGTTTTCTTGTCATGTATACTCAAAGGCTGAATTCCTGAATTAAAATTAGTAATTTTAAACAATCTCAGGCTGAAATCTCTTTGCGAAAGGAGTTACAACAAATAATAGCAACTCTGCAAGAATTATCTTTGAAAGTGGATGGATTCAATGACAATTTAGAAAACCTAAAAGAAAATAGTCTCAAACAAACTGAGATTTTAAAGAAATGCTATAACAACAGCAAACAAAAAATTATGAAATGGAGAATGCCCTAAATGACATTGATGGCAGACTGAAAGAGGAAGAAACACAAACAGATTTTCTACTAAAACAAAATACTTGGCTCATAATAAACAAAATAGAATATCTGCAAAACATAGAAAGGAGATGCAACATAATAATTTTTGGTCTCCCTGAAAAAAAAAAAACAGAAGGTGAGAACTTAATTTCCTTTCTGAACTCTTGGCTTCATAAAATATTAAACCTTCAGGAAGGTTCTTTCATACAGTATTGAAGGAGTTCATAGAGCCATAGGCAAACCTATTTCTTGTTCCTCAACTTCTTCACTGAGGTCCATTATTATACAATTTCTATCTTATACCTATGAAGAATTGACTATTTATTGTGGTGACGAGGTTTAGTTCCCTAGAGCTACACGCTCTAGGGACCTAAACCTCGTCACCACAATAAACAGAACATGCTGGTGGGATAGATTCCTGTCCCAGAGACTTCCCATATTCTGGAACAAACTACCTATCTATATCAAACAAAGCTCCTCATTAGCACTCTTCAAGAAAAATTTTGATGATTGGATGGGAGATAGGAAATTCACCCCGGGGATCACTTCTGTGGCTCTGCTCGACAGTGGCACAGGAAAATAATTTTCTTGTGTAGCGAAAGCCAGGGTACCTTTGGCTAGGCTTATATAGGCCCTAGGGACAATAGCCTAGTACCTACCTATGAACCTATATCTAAACTGCATAGAGGAAATCTCCATTGAAATATAAACAAAATCTGATCAGATTCGATAATGATTACACTTCAAAAACAATAGACCAGAGAAAAAATTGCAAGCCCCTTGTAAAAGTTCTAAGACAAAATGGCCGCAAATCCCAGTTTCTATTTCCAGCTAAAATAGAAATACAACTTCCTAATGAAATGAGACTCTTTAATAATCTGTAAGAAGTCTCTACATTTGTTAAAAACTATAACCTGCTACCTATAACAGTGGACATGGATTGGTCTTTTCCTTCCTGGAAAAGAACTTCAGACAAAAACTCATGGATTGATATGAAGAAACAGAAACAAAAAACTGACACTAAACAAAAACAGCCTGGAGCACACCAGATACAAAACAAAAAAATTCCAAAAGACAAACCACAAGAGTCCTTCTACGATTAAATGCTTTTATTCTTTAATATATTCACCATAGAAGTTCTTCAGAATCGTTTTACAAAATGCTCATATACAATTTAAATACTCTCCAGGCATTACACCAAAAAAAAAAAAAAAAAAAAACACACATACACACACAATCAATCAACTACCATTCAAATTGCATGCACCCAATGAAATACAATATTTAAATTAGTTTCAAAAATCTCAAAAAAGAAATATTTCCTGGTATCAGGACCAATCAAAAAATAGAACCAATCATAGATTTTGACTGCCTTTTTACACCAATCAAAAACCAGTGTTAAAAAAGTGGCATTCACAGTGCCCTATCCAAATGCTATCCAGACTCAATCCTGCTTTGCTTCTAAAGTCAGACAAGATTGGGCATATTTATTCTAAACTAATGGTTTGATCCCAAGATAAAACATTTTATGTTGCTTATGCCATTTAATCCTGGTGGTCAGTCTGCCATACATGCTATTTGCCATCTGGAGTTGCAACATTCCAGGTGAACTTTATAATTACCTTCTAAAGTCTGGATAGCTACAGAGTCAATGTATGCTGTATACTTCCTAAAACCTTAATAAATCAAAGTGTGTTTAGCCAATACATTGTTTACATCATGTTTTCTGATGGCTAAATTATGTTCCTAGATCCTACATTTTAAACATCTCACTGGTTTATCTATATAAAAACTTGAACATGTATCACATAAGGCCAAATAAAGTACTCCAGTGGAAGTGCAGTCAAACCTTTTCTTAACAATAAAAACCATGTTGCGTGCATTCAATGTAATACTTGAACTGTTTGTTTCCATAGTCTGCACCTGAATGTGTCTGTCCTTCCCCCTACTATTCTATTGCTTGTCTGTGTAAACTTTTCTAAAATGTTTTCTTATTTTTTTTTTAATTTAGCCCTCAGAAAAAGCAATGCAAGCGATGCATTGGTTAAACACTCTGATTTGTGAAAGTTTTAGGAATTATACATTCTTTGTCATTGACTCTGTAACAATCCAGGCTTTTGAAGGTTATTATAAGGCTTGTCCTGAATGCTGTGAATCTATATGACAAATGGGATGTATGGCAGATCAACCACAAGGATTAAATGACATGATCATCATAAAATGTATTATTTATGAGTGAATCATTAGGTTAGACTAAATATGCCTGATCTTGTCTGACATTAGACGTTAAGCAGGATTGAGCCTGGGTAGCATTTGGATGTGAGACTGTTTGTGAACATCACTTTTTGATAATGGATCTAACACTATTTTTTGATTGATGAAAAATACAATCAAGATCTATGATTGGTTCTATTTTTTTATTAGTAAAAAAGACATTAAAATCTATTTATTGGCTTGTTTTTAGGGCATAATGATTGGTCCTGATAACAAGAAATGTTTCTTTTTTTAGATTTTTGAATTAATTTAAATATTGTATTTCATTGGGCGCATGTGGTTTGAATGGTAATTGATTGGTTGTGTGTGTTTTTTTGAGCATAAAGCCTGAAGGCTATTTAAATGGCATGGAAACATTTTGTAAAATGATTCTAAGGAAGTTCTATGGTGACTATATTTATGAACAAAAGCATTTAATCTTAAAAGGACTCTCGTGGTTTGTCCTTTGGAAAAACTGACTCTATTTCAACTTCATCTAACAAAACTTCAGAATCTACTACTATAAAATAATTGATCATCCTGATCAAATTCCCATTTCATTTTCACAAATGCTTCTTTTTGTTTATTTCTTTCCTGATGTCTAAGAGTATACAGGACGTCAACATTGAGACATTTAGTGATTGTAACATATTCATTTCATTTCTGCTGAATTTACAGTGAAGTTTCAAAGTTCATAATTTAAATAAAATATGTGTTTTCAGTAAATAACATTTTAAATATATATTTAGAAGTAAATAATTTGTCATGAAATTGGCTTGGACTAAAGATCTTTCTGGCTTGTGGACATGCAGAGTTATTTGATTTTTTTCTCTCTTACTTGGATTTGTGTTTACATCAACTTAAAAAAGTGCAGTATTTCATAGTCTGCTGACTCTTAAACATTATACTCTTTAGTAGCATTGAATAATATATTGCTTATGGGAGGTTTTAGAGGGGAACTGTCATACTACTTAGTTGCCACTCTTGTTAAACTATATGAACTTTTATTATTTTTTTCCTGTTTACAAACTAGCATGAGCAATATACCTAGTCATTTAACATATTATTTACTTATCTTGTGCTGCTTACCACAAGCCTACTTTGCTGTCTTCATTGCTTTTCTTCTCCTCTCTGTCTTTTATTTCTGTTAGTTTATTACACACCTTAGTATACACACAGTAAATCAGTTCTGCACTTATTCATTACTTCCCTAATATATTTAGTGTTGCAATCTTGCAGATTCTTCTTATTTATGAGTTATGTTATTAAATAAAGAAGCCAACATTGAGATAATTTTATTCATCTTATTAACTTAGGTTAATATTAGAATACTGACATAAGGTTTTTTTTTGTGTGTGCGTGTGTGCGTGTGTGCACTGATATTCAGGCTTTCTTAGTAGAGGTTTCTGTATTGTCTCTGTGGGTATGTGCATTTGGACAGGCACATTCACAGTGTTTTTACTTTCTATACAATTTTTTCTAGGAATAATAGTAGATTGATTGATGTGAAAACATATGGATAGGAGTTTGGGTGTAATGGATTCACAGAGGAGAGGGAGAAGAGTAGAAAAAAATGGGGGCATTAGAAATTTAAGAGAAGACCCTTGGGAGCTCAGACTGGAAGAGTCCGAATTGGAATGGCAAATCCGCACTTCAGCCCACATATTACCAGGGCTGAATGAGTCTTTGTCTATTAAATGCTTGTTGAAAATAAAAGCACTTGCTAGGTAGTTGGTTACATAACTTCGATCAATCTCAAGTTTTTATACATCTAAATATTTTAGATTAATGTTATAAATGTTGGTGTTTATATATATAATATTCACCATTCCTCTTTAAGAATCAATTGTGTTTGATTTATTTCATTTTATTTTGGCAATGCAATTTTGTTTTTAAAATATTTAATTTGGTGTTTTTGATCACTTTTATATTACTAACATATAAGCATGTCTAGCTGTGACATTAAGAATTTAAACCTTAGCTGTGAGTTTTTTTTTATCCATTAATTAAGCACTTGATGTTATTTGTGACATCATAATTAATTAAGCCTTTACATTGGCTGCCTGGTCTAACAGTTTCTATTTAAATACAAAGCGGTGTTTCATGTATTTTTAGTCTGAAGAAGTTGGAGTATTTTCTCCAATGAAAGCGCTTACTTTATTGGAATAAAGTGCGTTGGAGTGTTCCTGTAGCCTGCTTGCATCATTTTACTTCGACATTAGAAATTTAGTTTAAAGCTAGATAGAGGAATATGTACATAGTGGTTTCTAGTAGCCGTATGATGAGTCATGATGGCTCATCAGTACACGTCACTCAAGAAAGAGCATTTTCCTTTTCACCAGTGCAATTATTCAATATTAACTATAAGAATGAAGGCAAATGCAAGATATAGTCAATCTATACTATTTAGATTTTTTTTTAAATGAAGATGTTTCATGTTATATTAATTATGATATAAGTATTGTACTAATAAGAGATATAAGAATTTTATATAGGAAAACTACTGCAAAATGTATTAGATTGATGTTTTAGATGTCAAAACACTTATGGGTGACTTCATCTGTTTTACTCATTTACTTTTCAGAAGGAGTGTTGTGCAGCATATCAGAAGATACTTTACTTGGATATGTGTTTACATCAACTTAAAAAAGTGTAGTATTTCATAGTCTGCTGACTCTTAAACATTATACTCTTTAGTAGTCTTGAATAATATATTGCTTATGGGAAGTTTTAGAGGGGAACTGTCATACTACTTAGTCGCCACTCCTGTTAAATTATATGAGCTTTTATTATTTTTTTTTTCTGTTTACAAACTAGCGTGAGCAACATGTTATAAAATGTTCAGGAGGAAATTGTTTATTATGCCCTGAAGTAATATTATTAATTAACTGTATTAAAACATTAACAATTTACTAAATTGAAATGCTGCACCTATATGAAATGATACATTTCTGCATTTTATTTACTAATAAGTACATCAATCTAACAGCTTTAATAATATTCACTGACATATTTATTAGATTAACATATCTCATTGAAACATATGAGAGAATTGACTTTGGAAAGATCAAAAGATTACTTTCATATATTTGTAAAATTAGAAATCTAGGGAGAAAAGAGGAGGGGGAAAAGAAAGAAGTAACTAAAACATAAAGGAAAAATGAAATAGATGAGATATGTATGTTTTCTATAGATTATAATAACTTGCTTTGTAAGTTATGATTTAATGTATGTATGTATAAATAAATATATATATATATATATATATATATATATATATATATATATATATATACATATTTAATTTTCTCTTCTTTAAATATTATCAGTTGTATAGATAATTTCTTAATTATACAATGTATCTATATTTTATATATTGCTATAGAGCTCTTTTAGATGGTATTTGTTTTTGGTAGGCTAGTGTTGGATGGTCTAATTGCTTGTCTTTTTATCTATTGGACTAGGAATTGTGATAATTCCATGTTTGTTGTTAATTCACATTATTTACAAACGTATGACATACTTAATTCCTAATTGTTTTTTTATTTCTGTATGGCCTGATTCTTTAAATCATTGCTTTAAAAGCATAAGAGAGCCACTACTATATGTAATGTATTTTTGGTTGTACTTCTAGATATATATAGTATTAACATATAAACAAGTATTAATTACATATATTGATATATCTATACTATCTTTGAATGTTAATGGATAAACTAATCCATGGAAAAGAACAAACTTAATATGCTATTTAAATATAAACAATGCTCAAGTAGTTTTACTCCAAAATACTCACATCAAACATATTGAAAAAGATATCTGTAAGCCAGGGAAATTAAAATTTTTAGCTCAATTGACTTTTAAATAAAAGAGGTCTCATAATTTTATGTAAAAATACCAAAGTTTCTCCCTAATCTGCATATAAATATGAAGCTCAAGAAGGTATTTTAACTTTCACAATCTTTAAATTTAATAATAGATTATGGACATTAGATCATTTTTATTGGTTTCTAGATATGGACCTTGCTAAGAGACATTTAGATTTAATACTTGATAAATATGATAAATATAAAGGTAGTTTAATTATACATGGGTATTTAAACTACATACTAGTAGACTCTGATACTAATAACATAAGGAAATTAAAATTAACCTCAACTGCAAATGTATTTGCAAAGTGGATAGAATCATTTGAACTTTTAATATGAAAGACTCCAGTTCATTACTGTTCTCTCATTAGGACTATAGATATGGGGCACAGACCAGAATATGTCAAATATTAATTTCACAATACTTAATTTCCAGAACATTGTATTTTACTATAGCTCCCTGCCTGTTTCTTTTCATGATGCTATCATACTAAAATTTCAAGCTAATTCTAAAACCCTATCCCTAACAACTAGAATACCTGATTATAAAACTAAACTTAAAGAATTTAAACTATGGATGATTTCAGAACTGAATTCATTTCCGTAAGTCAGTAATACAACAGACATAGATACTGTTATGATTTGGGACTCATTAAAAGTTTATATTTTTGGAAAAAAATAATTTAGCATAAAAGTAAAATTAAAGAGTAAGACTCAGAACTTCAAAACATTCAAATATGACTTATTGTAGCTCAATCTAAACACATTAAAATAATAAATATAATATACAAAAAATAGAGGCCACAAAGGTACCTCACAAAGAGGATCTTAAGCTTTAAACTCTTGTCCTATATGGACAGATTCAGAGGCGATCTTTGCTTGATTTACAGAGCCATGTCTACCCAGCTCTTTTAGAAATGCTACATCTAAAGAAATCCCAATACCTCCACACCACATGCTCCAGAGACCTCAACCTCATTACCACAATCAACAGAACATGCTGGAGGGACAGGTTCATAACCCAGAGACTGCCCATGCTATAGAATAGACTTCCCATACATGTTAAACAGAACACCTCACTGGCCCTCTTCAAGAGAAATCTTGATGAGTGGATGGGAAATAGAAAATTCCCCCCGAGGTCACTCCAGTGGCTCTACTCAACAGAGGCACTGAGAACTAAGGTTAGGTGGCACAGTGTCAGGGTAATCCTATGGGCTAGGCTTGTAAAGGTTCCAGGTCCATTAAACTAGTACACCTATGAACCTACGAACCTAAATAAAAATATTTTAATATTTTAACTTATAAAACAAACCTAGCATTAGAAAGATTAAAACTGAACTCTTATTCATTATCTCCTAAACACATGCATAATCTTTGCAGAAGAGTCAAGATTCAATAAACATCCAATAATATCTTAGAGCTTAGGAATGAAAGATACAAGAAAATACCACTAACATTGCAAAAATCCTTGAAACTTTTAGATTTCATTTTTCCTCTTCTTCTTCTTTCGGCTTTTCCCAGTTAGGGGTTGCCACAGTGGATCATCTGTCCACTCATGATTGGCAGTGGAATTTTACGGTGTCGAGTTGCCAGCCCGGCGCCCAACCTTCTACAGAAGGCATGCACACACTCACACCTAGGGCCAATTTAGAGTGTCCAATCCACCTACAGCATGTCTTTGGGATGTGGGAGGAAACAGTAGCACCCAGAGGAAACCCACGCGACCACAGGGAGGACATGCAGACTCCACACAGAAGGCACCCCAGCCGAGAATCGAACTGGAGAACCTCTTGCTGTGAGGCGACGCTAACCGCTGCACCACTATGGCCTCCCTAAAACTTTTAGATTTCATTACACTACTCTAGATAATAATTCTAGTATTCATACATCTGTTTCAACTTTTAATTTTGGCAATCTTGATATTAAGAAAATGCCATCAAATTTAAAAGACAATCTAAATAAAACCATTACTTATAAAGTAGCAGCAGACAAAATTTAAAAATTTAAATCCAACAAAGCTCCAGGAATAGATGGGATAATTTTGGAAATATGAAGAAACAAACTAGCACCAAGGATAAATGGTAAATCTTCCAAAGAAGTATAACTGAAAAAGCAGGGGTAGGATATACCAACACACAGCTGAATAATCCAAAAAATTAATTTATTAAAAGGTTAGCACTTTCAAGATCAAACTGACCACTTCATTAGACCTTTAATAAAATACAGCATATCACAGTATTTAAAACAAATGCAACCAATCTAAACAAACTAAACATCATAATTAACTTATTACATCTGAGTGATGCATCCAGGTGCATCTGCAGTTAACTCCTACTGACGCCTCCAGCCATCAAATATTGCTTGTGCATATTTACATCAATAATTCCAAAACCATGCTATGTACAAGGTTTTAAAAGATTCCATCTTAAAGCTTACACAATAGCAAACTTAAATGCATTAATATTTGACCTCTGTCTAGTGCAATAAATAGATATTAACTGCTGTTTTTATTATATTAATTTTTATAGATATAATTTTCATATTTTTCTAAATATCTCAAAAACCAGGTAACACAGACAGAACTCCTTAGCCTCATATGAAAGCTCTCAGTTGGATGAATAAAATGCTGTTGACAGTATGTGTGTAACTTGAATGGTTGTTGAGTTATTGCACATTATTCACAGCATATTACAAAGGTAATAGTTACTGTGTTTACTGTGACTTATAAAATTCTGTTTAAGACCTAGAACCTAAAGAATACTGCCATTATAAAAATAGTTTGTGCTGTAGAGTTTCAATCAATGTTTCATTCTCTCATCTGGAGTCTGATAACACATGCATCCAAAAATTCAGTGGATGAAGTTGAGTAACGTAAAGAAAAGAAACCTCTAAAAATGATGTTGTATTATGTAAATATTCCACAAACCTCTGCAGCATATCAGCCATACTCTTCCAAACAATAACAATATCATTGATGAAATACCAGTAAAACCCTATACAGGAGGACTTGGTTAGTAAAAACATGGTTTCCTCCCAATAAACATACCTCTAATTGGATAGTTAGATGTCTCCTAGTCAGTGGGGAGATAGGGTTCTGATAGGTTGTCTTGATTTGCTTGTTTTGTTTTGATAGGCTGCATTGGCCATCATTGGTTTTATTCTATTATACTCATTCATGTTTCAACATGAAACATTGCTTAAATCTTATACTAAAATCTTTTAAAAAACATGATTTTTTTTTTAATATTGACATGACAATTTGGTTTGAATTTTTAATTCCTTCCAGTATCACAACATTTTTTTCAGTTAAACTAATTATCATACACTGGAAATTTGGGAAACCAAGATGGTTGTCTGCTGGCATCATTGTATTAAAGATTTTAAATCTAAAGCTTTCAAGAACTCATTTCATAATTTAATTTAAACTCTCATGATTGGCTATTATCACATAATGCGACAAGTTATACAAATGAACTAAGTTTATCCATCTGTAATTCACATTTTAAAGAAGAACCTACACTTTTCTATTTAATATGTGAAATTACATATAATAACACAAAACTGATCATTTAATTTCAAAACTTTATAAAATGATTTGTTGAATATAAATTCAATTTAAATCTAAACTTTTGGAATCATATTACTTTAGGTCAGACATCTCAACTTACTTCTTATAATAAATCTCAGTTGTTATTGTCTATTAGACATACTTCTTGGTCTCAATAATGGCATATATTTATTTGGAATTTTTTGAACAGAGCCTTCTTAACTCCAAATAGAATTGCCAAAATGAATGGAAACAGTTTGCTTATTGTGTTGGAGATGTTTAGAAGAATGTCAAGCAGATTGGATTCATATATATTCTGAATGTTTTTCCTTGAGTTTATTTTGGTCTAAGATTGCAGGATTTTTACAAGCATTACTGTCTAATAATTTTTCTTTATTAAAGTTTTGATATTATTTAATGTAAGTGATTAAGATGATTTGAAGAATGTTAACTACACTCTTATTTGGTCCATTATTTGATGGCAAGGAAATATATCACCAAGAAATTGAAAATATCCACACTTTGCAGACTTTCTTTTATTCTTAAAGGAAACAGCAATCAGATTAAAATCATAGAACAAAGAATTCACCCTAACTTATTTGTCAATAATCCTTGGATTAAAGTAATTTATCTTATTGATTTGTATCAAAAGAATTATGTTACTAATGCTTAAAAAATAAAGAGAAAATTATAATGGAAAGTGGGAAAGCTTAAGAGCTTTACTTTTAATATTCTGTTTTTATGCCATTCTATAAATTGCAGACAGTTTATCTTTTTTGTTCTCTATAAGAGTTCATTATATCATTTATAAAATATTTTACTGTGTTTGATTATATTTGTGTATTGGAAAATAAAAAATGAATAAAAAAACATATATGGCACTGGACTGGTTTACATATAGTAGTGAATATGTGGTTTATGCAGCCCTCTGCACATTCTTTGAAAGATTCTACTTAGGAAAAACAAATAGGAGGTTTACAGACAGACTTTATTGGCATTATTATTCTATTACCAATAAGACTGAAATAAGCACTTTGCATAAACTTACAAAATGATGTAGTGTTTTTAAAAAGGTTTCTATTTTCAGTAGAAGTCAAGGTAAACAAGAACTTCATGAGGGCAAGAAACAATGGTGACTAAGAATATAAAGACTTACAATGCAAATTAGACTGTAAGTAAACAAACCTCATGATTTTAATGGCAGGGCTAATTTTAAGGTGCCATTAAAAAAAGAAAAGGAATAGGAGACAATGAAAGATGTAGATATTTTTACTATTTGATAATGAAATGTGATTGATCATGTGATTAATTAACATAATGAAGTGGTTTTATGAATATAGCATATAATGGTCTTTTGAAATTTACTAAAATAGTCTGATGAAGTGTTCTGTGAAAGATGGAAGCACTAACTTGAATTTGTGCAACTGTTCAGTAAACAGTGTTTATAAAGTTATTTATTTTTTTCAAAGTTTATTGATTTTGGTTTGCAGTTTTAAGGATTTTCATCAATATCTGAGTTGTGGACTTTATTTTTAATCACTTTCTTTAAGATGTTTTCATTTAATCTCCTAGTTATGAAAAAAAATCATAAAACTTATATCTGCCCTATAAACCTTAGCTCCCTTTGATATTATCTGTATGGATATATCCTTATAATGGAGAAACAACAATGGAGCTACTGATAAGTACTAGTTAATGAAACACTTTTGTCCAGGGAACTAGCATTTGAGTTCATCTGTCTTTGATCCTGCATATTAAGATAATCCCCCGGATTTATGAAGCCCTTTATAGTGTGCAGGATTAGTTTAAGAGCTATTTTTGGCAATATGGCCGATGTGCAATCCAGGAATGAGCTCCCGGGGATTGCATGTGAGCTCTTAGGCTAATCCTGCATGGACCGAGTTCCTGTATGCAAGTCTCCCTCATTTGCAGGTGAAAACCATGCAAATGAGGGTAATGTGTGATCCAGGATGCCAGCAGCTGTCAGTGCAGGATGAGTGCAGTCTGCAGAAATGTACTCGGTTAGTAACCAAGTACATTTCTGCAAACCACAAAATAGAGTGATGACAGCTCCAAATAAAGACTGCATATTACTGAGGAAGCATGCCAATGGCCAAGTAGAAGGCCATTGGCATTGCAAAATGTTTAATAAATAAAAAAAAAAACTTTTAACTTTTTTACGCTGATCTCGCCTGGTTAAGTATAGGGCAGCAACGCGCAAATGGGATCGGGGGGAAATCAATAAAATAAACCTAAAATAAACATTCTAACTAAAATCAGTGTTCTGCCATGCAAGTCAATGGCAGGCAAAAGACAACCTGTGCAGTGAGTAGTGGTTGCTAAGGGGTGAAACTCAGTGTGGGACATGTAACTATGCATTAGTAGGCAATCCTATGCAAATGAGGGAAAGGTTAGTGAATCCCAGATTTTCCCAGGGTGTGAGGCAGGTCCCAAGAGTGTAAGAGTGTAAATAGCTGGGTGCAAGACTAGGATATAGGTGACATCATGGGGGGGTGTCAGGCATATCATAAGTGGATTGAAGACCTGTGGCTCAAGATTACTTCTAGGTTAGCACAGCTAAGCCAGGGGTGTGTCTATACCTGCCTAGCACACTTTACAAAGTATAAGCGGATGTGTCACTACGTACCAGGTCCTACAGGAAGAAAAAGGAAGTTAAACCAGGAAAAAGCAGCTCTGTGCACATATGAGCACTCTGTTTGCACAGCGCACACGTGGGCTTAAACATTGCGGCAATGAGAAGGGAAAACAGCACTAGGAACGTAATCAAGGAGAACTAGCTTAGCTGACAGGTGAAATGTATCAGAATCAGCCAATTACACAGGCAGCAGACCAGCCCAGCACACCACTATAAACTATGCAAACACCTTTCCCCCTTGTTTTTCCCAAAAACCCTGCACCACCGGTATATACAGACAGGGAAATTTTACAAAACAAAAGCAAGAGAAAAAATGTTAGGGGCTGCATTTGCTATCAATAACCAGCATGTGCAAGAGGCTGAGGGTGGTGAGGATGTGAATGCTGCTAAGCAACCCACAGTGGGAAGACGGAGAAGAGTGTACAGACCCAGGGTAACCTACCAAGGGTTACATGAGCTGGAGATAGTGGAGCACTATAGGGTGGACAGGAACCTCCTACAGCAAATTGTTGAGCTGTGCCGGCCACACCTCACACACAAAACTAACAGAGGGGAACCCATCCAAGTGGATACTAAGGTATGTGTAGGTCTAAGAATACTAGCTACCGGTACCTTCCAAAGGCCAACTGGGGATATGATGGGGATTTCATAGGCATCGGCATCCAAGGTACTCAATCAGTTCCTGTGCCATGTCAGCACATGTCCATGAGCATGTATATTTCCCCATCACCCATGAGGCATTGGCCAGCAATATGCGTCTCTACCACCAGATAGCAGAACACCCTGAGGTAGTGGGTGCAATAGACTGCACACACATATGCATTAAAGCACCACCAGATGAGCAGGGTAGGGTATACATTAACTGCAAGGGCTTCCCCTCCATCAACTGCCAGGTTGTGTGCGATGCCCAGGGCATAATAATGAATGTGAGTGCTGGAGACCCTGGAGGCTACCATGATTCCCACATCTGGCATCTGACACAGCTGTACCAGACTTTTGCCATTGGAGACATCCCAAACTGTCACCTAGTGGGGGATGCTGAATATGCACTGGAGCCATGGCTGATGACACCCGTCAGAAATGCACACACACCCAAACAAGAACTCCATAATGATGCACAAGCACAAACACGAATCATAATAGAGCATGTGATTGGGATGCTCAAGTCACGGCTCCGTACCTGGACACATCCAGTGGAGCCTTGCAGTACTTACCAACTACATTTACCCAAATTGTCCTTTTATGTGCCATGCTACACAATATGATCCTGTGGAAACAGCTGCAGCAGGAACAGCATGGGGCAGGGCCACACAACCCCCCCCCACCACCACTGCCAAGGCCTGCACATGCACAGAGTGACTCAGAGAAGGAACAACCTGAGTCTGCTTCAGTAGGCAGAAGGAGGCATGCTCAATATGCCCTGGCCTTGGCCAAGAGGCAATGCATGGCACATTCACTGACACAGTAGGGACCCAGGGAATGACATCTCTCTCCGACTTGCACATACAGTAAAAGGGATGCCAAACATGACACTACCTGTGCTCAACCATGTATAGGGAGTGTACTATGTGCATCTGAAATCGGCAGCCCTGCATAACTACCCTCAATACTGGGACACCCACAAGGTAAGTGACTCACAAATGTCAGTCAGAGAGGCACTTACCCAACAACAGTCACAGCCAGCAGGATAGGTGTAGACAAACACAAACACATGCTGTACTATGGCCTCTGAATGAGTCCCAGGGGTAATCCCTACCCTAGCCCTACACAGGCAGACTACAGCAGGCCAGCCAGTTGGATGTCAGTTGTGAAGGCTAGGAAGTCAGAAACTAATATGTAGGGAGTGAAAGCTACAATCTGTAGTACACGGGTATGCCTCTAGCCAGCACGATAGGTAAGACTACAGAGTGAAATGGTGTATCCGACATACCAGTACAGTCCTAGCAACTGTGTAAAAGTGTAAGGTGTGCTGCACCATCCCATGTACATTTATGGTAATAGTCAGGTATGCCCCCCCACCCCTGTGTAGGAATGTAGAAACAGTTTGGTGCCCCCCGCTAAACAGAAATGTAGCAGCAGTCAATGCCAAATGACTGATGTATACCCTGCAGACACAGCATGCTACTTGTCGGTGTACAGCACAAAGGTCAGCACCACAGTACAAACCACCTGGACTTGATCCACACATGCAATATAGATGGCCATACTGGGTATGCTCACACACTTAGAAGAATGAAGACAATGTCAGTCAATAACATACTGAAAGCCCATACTGGGCATGCTCACACACAAACACAAGAAGGCCATGTCAGCAAACAACAGTGGACCAGACATATCTGGCAGTTGCAGTTCTCAGTGCAGACACATGTCAGTATGCACCACTTCTGCCTTGCAAACACAGTGGATAGGAATACAGACATATATGTAAGGACAACACACTATAATAAGCCAAAGGTAGATGGACATAGATGTGTTGAAGAGGGTGACCATGACAAGGAGACATCTGGGCCCACCCAGGAGCCCCAAACACATGAGGTGCAGTTGTCACTCACTGCAGATACTAGCTACCAGTATCTGTCAGCATGACGGCATGTTGCACGTGCCAGCTGTGCAACATGACTGCACAAGGAAGATGTCACCTAGTAGCTGTATACTCATACCCATGGCATATGACCCTGTGTGTGCCCGCATGTGGCATGTCAACTCCAACATGAATGTGTTACGGCCCATGCACACAATGCTCTCCTCATAGCAGTATCATGACAAGCCTTCTGAGGTCATGCAATGTGGTGGAGCTGTAGCTCAGTAATCCCCATGGCGTGTCCCATAACTGTGTACTGCTGTACTGATAAACTAGCTAGGTAGTAGTCCTAACCCCAGACTTGGCAACTGTGTTAGTGTGTGTATGTGTGCGTGTCTTGGTCCCTGGCTGTGTAGAGAGAAATGCTTTCTAGACTACTCACACTCAGTATAGTTCATGTACACAACATTGGCAAGGCTGCATATGTCACGCACCTAGAAATATACCTCTGGGGAAATCATAGCCCAGTAATTTCCATAGAGCGTCTTGTAACTGCATACTGTCGTAGTTTGATAAAATAGTTAGGTATTCTAACCCCAGACTTGGCAACTGTGTGAATGTGTGTGTGTGTGTGTGTGTGTGTGTGTGTGTGTGTGTGTGTGTGTGTGTGTGTGTGTGTGTGTGTGTGTGTGTCTGACTGCATAGAGAGCAATGCTTTTCAGGCCACTCACACCCCGTACAATACACATACTTGACTTTGTCAAGGCTGCTGATGTCACTCACCTCGAAATACACCTCTGGTGAAATCATAGCCCAGTAATCTCCGTGGTGTGCCTTGTAACTCTGTACTGCTGTAGTGTGATAAAGTAAAAATGATAAAGTAGTGAGGTAGGTGTTCTAACCCCAGACCTGGCAACTGTGTGTGTGTGAATCTGTGTGTGTTTGACTGAGTAGGGAGCAATGTTTTTAGGTCACGCACACCCCGTACAATACACATACTTGACTTTGTCAAGGCTGCTGAAGTCACTCACCTAGAAATACACCTCTGGGGAAACCAAAGCCCAATAATGTATGTAGCGCACCTTGTAACTGTGTACTGCTGTAGTGTGATAAAGTAGTGAGGTAGGTGTTCTAACCCCAGACCTGGCAACTGTGTGTGTGTGTGAATCTGTGTGTGTGTCTGACTGAGTAGGAAGCAATGTTTTTAGGCCACTCACACCCCATACAATGACTTTGTCAAGGCTGCTGATGTCGCTCACCTAGAAATACACCGCTGGGGAAATCATAGCCCAGTAATCTCCGTAGCGTGCCTTGTAATTGTATATTGCTATAGTGTGATAAAGTAGTGAGGTAGGTGTTCTAACCCCAGACCTGGCAACTGTGTGTATGTGTGTTGGTGTGCCAGTCTGTGTGGGTGTGTGTCTGACAGAGTAGAAAACAATGCTTTTTAGGCCACTCACACCCAATGCAATACACATACTCGATTTTGGCAAGGCTGCTGATGTCACACACCTAGAAATACACCTGTGGGAAAGTCATAACCCAGTAATCTCTGTAGGGCGTCCTGTAACAGCTTACTGCTGTTGTGTGGTGTAGAACCGTGTTAGGGTTCCATCTCCACCCATGGCAGTTCTGGATGTTTTGTATGTGTTGCAATGTCTGTCTATGGAATAATGCATCATAAGCTACACACTTGCAGTGCATTTCAAATGCCCTACATTGCCAATCCTGCTGATATCATTCATTGTGAAGTAACACTTTGGGGAGAAAGTTGTTTAGTAATGCCTGTGGTGCGGCCTATAACAGCTCTATGCTGTGGTATGATATAGACCTTGATCAGGAGTTCTATACCCCCACGTCAGTTGTGGATGTTATGTGTGTGTCTCACTGTCTATGTAAGGAGTGATGCATTTTAGGCTACTCACTTGCAGTACAGTTGAAATGGCCTACTTTGGCAAACCTGCTGATGTCATTCAATGTGAAATACACCTTTGGGGAAGAAAGTCTCTGGCAATCCCTGTGGTGTGTCCCATAACAGCTCCATGCTGTAATGTGATATAAACCTCGATCAGGGGTTCTATACCCCCTCATGTCAGTTGTGTATGTTTTGTGTGTGTCTCACTGGCTCTGTAGGGAGCAATGCATTTTAGGCTAGTCACTTGCAGCACAGTTACAATGCCCTACTTTGGTAATCCTGCTGATGTCATTCACTGTGCAATACACCTGTAGGGAAATAGTACTCCAGTAATGCCTGTGGTGCGTACTATCACTGTGTACTGCTGTAGTGTAATAAAATAGGTAGGTAGGGGTTCTACTCCCAGACATGACAGGAGTGTGTGTGTAACCCGTATCCTGTATAGAGGTGAGTGTGTGTCAACTGTGGGCATTGTGGAGGGAGTTTTACTAATTTATTTTATGGTGGCCCTACTGTATATCACGTCAACTATACAGGGATAACAGATGTAAAATATCTTGGAGGCTGGGGTGCAAAACCATACCCATACATGTCACACCAAGGCCAGATAATCCAAGTTAGCAAACCCACTATTACCCAGAGCACACATTCAACCCATGTGTCATATGAACACACATTCCTAGGCAGCATGCAATATGTGGGTAGTACACTGCATATTGGCCACTGATAGTAGCTATGCAGTGATAGCAGTGGGCTACAGAGGGCATGTCACCCTGCCCATCTGTCCAGTATGCATGAACATGCAGACAGTGCACCTCTACCATGTTCCCAAGTGGACACCTGCACTACCTGTGGTGCCTTCACCTGTGACTCACAATGAACATACCATGCCTGACAACATGTCCTGTATGGGCAGATGACACTGACATCAGGGAACACTATTGGCATGCCATCAATGTAGGTGAAGGGTAAACCTGCTGCCCAGTACCAGTTCCTGCCACAGGTGGGCAAGACTGGCACAACTGATGATAATCTGTGTTCACAACATGGGCCAGACACCCCAGGTACATTTCCACATGTCACTGTACATGCATGTGGTAGGTTTGCACATCCCAGACACCATCCATGTCATAGACTAAGGAACACATACATGGCATGTGGGGTACAGCATTGGCCACACACAATAGTCACCCAAGTGACTGGATGGGGGATGTAATATCCACCTATGTGGGCAAATGCAGTAACTACAGGCCTGAGCCACAATGCAGACCATTGTCATGTGGCCTGATGCCAAGGTATACCCATTGTCTACCCTTGTGCAGCCTGCTGGCACAGTTGACCACAACACACCCGTATAGACATGCACCCATGCATGTACATACTGGCACCCTGTGTTTTTGTGTGTGCGTGTTGTATGGTGTGTATGTCCACATCCACACTCACTACAACCCCCCAGGGTATACTGAAGCCTGCTGTCTGATGTGTGACATCTCCTCATACCCTTTGCCCATACGGCCTCCGTATGACCCATGTGGTGCATGTGATACCTACACATTGATGTGTTGTGGCAATCCCACTAGTGACGAGTTGCACTACTGGCCCTGCCAAGTGTGTCAATGTGTGTGTGTCCCTGTGTGAGTGTGCCTGTGTTGACGCTGGCACCTGTACATGCAGACAGGCACGTGTATGACACCTACAGTATATCTACTGTATCTCTGTTGCAGATGTCACTCACCCTCACATATATGTTCTGAGTGCTCCACATCAGGTAACCCATGTGGAGCATCCAATAACTGCATCTGACTGTGATAGCACTACATAGTTGTTGGGGGTTTGATACCCTGTGCTGGTAGGTGTGTGTCACGAATGTGCTTCAGTTTTACACTCCACCCCTCCCTGACATGTATTTGCCTCTGTCTGCCTCCCCCACTCCCTCTCTGGTGGATGTGGGGACCCACACCTGCCTTGCTTAGGCAGCAGCATATGTATTTTATGTGATGCTCATGATCAGCTGATGGTCTCTGCACAAATTTCAACCCTCCCCTAGCTGATTGCATGTGGAACAGCTGTGGTAACAATCCCATAGCCAATTGCATGGAAACACATTCCAATACCTAGGAACCTTATAGTGGTGTTGGGCCTTTTCAGTCACTGTGAGCAGGAACTAGATCTGTTGTTTGGCAAACTGCATTCCAGATGGTTTGTGGATTCACCTCCAACAACATACACTGTGGAAACAAGCCAACAGACAGGAGGGGGATGTGCCTAACCAGACTGCAGACTGTAAGTGCTGCTATACTGCATTTTGAATAATGTCGGTTTAATAGTATTTGTCTGGATATGCCTGTAGTACTTGTAGTAATACCTGCCATGTCACTTCCATGTATATGAGGAATCCCCATCTGCAGGGAAATTTGCAGACTGGACAGTGTTGTGCCTATGGTTTCATGTGTTATCCACAGTGGATTCCTCTGTGGAATACAGACAGTAGTGTGAGGATTGCAGTCTGTAGATGGTGAAGGCCGTGACAGTTACTGACTTCATATCCCTCATAAGACATATGTTGCAACAAACCTGTTACAATGGAAAATATGCAAGGTTATCACAGCAACATGTCTATACTAGCCCTGTGTATGTGCTGTCAGTCACACCACTGTCAACATTTGCACATATGGCGTGCATAAAGTGGTGCATATGTGCTGTACACCATAAATAGTGTCATCATATCTGATAACAAGCCAGTGATATATCAGAGTGCTACACATGTCATGTACAGTAGGGGTTATATTTCATGACATAAGCTGGACATTCTGTGGATGTTTGTACAGTACTGAGGTCTGTGTAGTGATGGTGAATGTCGGCAGTGTGTGGATTGTTAATATGTACTTTATCCTGTGTACAGATTGTCGTGGATGTCATTGCCCTACCTCCTCATCTATGAGATGTTACATGCTGCCCCACTGTATGGTACTGTTTCACCATACACATTTGTAGGGCCATACACACACATGTCCCAAACCACAGACATCCATCAGACCAAACTGTGTAGCAGCCCAGTATATGTAGGGACATTCAGTGACTGGCACATATGAGGATGGTGTAGAACAGATAGTCCATATACTGTAATATTATGCTAGTCTACCATATGTGGCTGTGGCTGTGTTCACATTGGTTGTGGTAATGCACTATCACACAGATGTATCTTACCCTGTGCTGTGACATGGCTGTTGACCCTGCTATATATGCAAGTACATGTGCATTCCCCCATACAAGATGTAGGCCAGTGTTGAGCCAGTCTGCCTGTAGCCTTACCTCACCTTACCCGCCCTAACCCTCACGTCCACACAATCGCACACATACCTAATCCACACCCTAGCCCTAACTCACCAAACCCGTGCCCAATCGCACACTTAACTGAACCCGACTGGTAACTTTCCACCACAGCACTAAAAATAGCGAAGCGACAGAAACAGACAACCAAATTCTTTCCCTAAGAAAAAATGTGGTTTTCTGCAGCTTTGCTATTTTCAGCGTTCACTGAATAGGGTCGATATTAGAACATTCGAAGTTTTGAAACTTCGATATTCTAATATAAACCCCATTTTGGGTATAAATATGATCATTTATGTAAGTATAATAGACTGCAAATAGAAAATCCCATCAAAACTTGATAACAATATACTCTTTCTTCTCAAGCATACATAAGCATTTCTCATATCATTTCTTTACATGTATCTATAAGCACTTTTCATATCATTTTGCCCATGTACACATAAGCATGTCCCAAATCAGTAATCCCACGTATGCATAAGCACTTCCCATACATTTATTTTACTTCAGTAAAGGTTTTAAAACTGCTTTAAAGTAAGAAACTGAATGCTGTATAACATGATGATGTGGTTGCTTGGTAAGCCTCACAGAATGGGGGCTTCAGGACTTGGTTAAGGACATGCTGGAGCAGGTCTTGGACAGACAGATTAAGCCAGCTGAGGCCTCTCTTCATTGAGTTCAGGATATTTTGTCCCAGTTGTTGCTTACCACTGAGCCACCATAGGCCCCTACCCCTGCAACATCTGGGTCCTCTACTGCAGCACCATCTGGCAGTGGAAATGTGTGAGGATCTGTGGACTGGGGACTCTTGCTTGTGCCACTCCTCATCAGCCTTCTTCCCCTATCCTTTCTTTTATAACCTCTTACCTATTTCCCACCCAGACTACCCTCATATATAAAAAATATTGAAAAAATAGGGGGCAGATCATCCACCTAAAACAAAGTGTCTCTTCTCTTCCAACTCTTACAGCACAACCATCTTTATGTGTTTCTGTTATGTCTCCCTCTTTGTTGTGTCTCCCCTTTTTCATTCTTTAAAGCTAACATAATGGTGTCCACTTAAGTATACCCCTATGCAGAATATTTTAAGCCCCTTGTTTTTAAATATTAATAATAAATGCTGCCCAGTCCACCACTTGCCTAAGTCTTGCAAGCATAATTCTGCATAGCTGCATCCATCAGCCATATCCAAATGCATACAAAGTAATATGAAACCGATGGCTTTCATGTAGTAGTTTGTATGTATTTAATGCCTAGCTTTAGGTACTTTGTGCTTTTGCCATAAGTAGGTATGTTTTTTAAAACTCCTTCACTTTTCTTCATTCTGCATGAAAAACCTGCACTTAACTTATTCCCATATACGTGCAGCAGCACTTTTCGCATATAACCGCTACATAGCTGTGAAGTTGCAGTCTATGAACAGCACCTGGATAGTTAAAAGGATGATATGTAATACAGAGGCTATGTTGTCACAGAAGAAAGGCTAGTGTAAAATGAGGACAACATGCCACACTGTGTGTACTGTATGACAAACTTAAAGGAAGATTACTGCATTGACTGCAGACAATGCAGGTCACCTACATAGAACAAAAAAGTGATACCACTGATATGATATTCAGATATTTTTTTATGTTACAGCACTGTCAGTAGGACATGGGTTCACAGCTCAAAGATACCTTTTTGAACTTTGAAACCTTATCCTAATGATTCATTACTATTGCACATCACAAGGAAGGAAACATTCATATGATTTGCAGTAAAATAAATAAAATCTATGTTCCAGTTGAAAATGAGCTGCAAGGTAAGAAAAAATGTGTGCACTATGAAATAAATGATACTCATTAAATGTGAAATGCATGCATACAGTGTGAATATTGGTTGTGCACCAAAACATGAGCAGGTCTATGTATTCACTCTAAAACAGTACAAAGACTAGATTGGTACTGCATGAAGAAGTATAAGAATATAAAACAATTCTCTTGAGTCTCCAAAGAAGAATTATTCAGGTGCAATAACAAACAATAGATGTTAATAACAAACAACTGTCATTGTTTAGCCATTAATTGAATTGCTCAGTCTATAATGTTCCTAAAGCCCTTTTTTCCATCTTACTTTTAAACTCTATAACATCCGAGTCTAGTCTACCAATCACTGGAGAGCCTAGGAAGTGCTTCTCAGGAACCAGCTTGAGATTATTGCTTCTGTTTTTCATTTCCTGGCAAGAGGAGCAAAGGAACATTGTTTCCTAGCCTTTCAAGTGATTACCAATCACTGAAAAGCCTGCAAATAGCTTATTAGGAGCCATATTGGGATTAATGTTGCTGCAGTTCTCCTGGTGAGAGGAGTACCAATGATGAACTGATTTCTGTTGGTCTTTGATTGAACAGTACATATGGACTTCATCAGGACTTCACTGACTGGTCAGTTGCAGTTTTCAACAGAACCTCTCCATGGTCTTTGTGCAGCTAAGGTCCGGTGGCACTATGCCAGGGGAATACTTTGGCTAGGCTTGTAAAGGCCCCAGGGCCATTAGCCTAGTACACACCTATGAACATATGAACCCATGATATAGGCTTTATCTAGGCTATCTTCTAAGAGAAGATTATAGCAATTGCTCTGAACCCAGCAAAATCTGTGTTAATGCTACTTCTCAGGACTTATTAGGACTAAAGCTACTCTTTGCTTCTGGTGACAGAAGGAGCAAAGCATTAATGATTCCTGTTTGTGTTTAGCAATGTTGAGACCAGCAGTAACCATAATACCAGATAAGCACCTCAGTAATTAACTCCAAACCTCATAGGTGCTACTCTTCATTTAACCCACATGTACGCACCTGGAATCATGGATTTGCACTCCCCTACAGCCTCTGTAGCCAGCTTGGTTGAAATATTGCAACTGTCTCATGTTTACTGACAGCCACGTTCTACTACCTAAACAGACACATTGTGAGAGAGATGTAGTTATACAATGTTATTGGTGACAAAGTTCTCAGATAAAGCCACTACAAACTGCAAACAGGTTGTGAGTAACACACACACTTCTACAGTATAGCTATCACACATAATACAGACCAAACACATAGACCCACATATGTTGAGGCTCTTAAAAGTAGCCAACATAAGCCACATAGGCAGTGGCGGATGGTAACTTCAAATCAAAGGGGGGCTGCAGGAGACAGCTGAATGGGTGGGGTGAATGGGAAGGGGTGCGGCCAACTAGAAAGGGGGGGGGGCTATGCTCAAAACCACAAAAACTAACTTTAATTAAATATGCTGCCCTGGGTGCCAAACCGTCATTATGAGAGTCCAATCAGGACAAAATGAAGTGTAGAAGAATAAAAATATTTCAATGCATTGGCTGCATGACAGCTTACTTAATATCTAGATGGAAAGAAAAGGTTGTGAGGCATGAAAAAATAAATTACTTTTTAAATACATTACTGGAATGCCAGTCAAAATCAAGTATAAGAAAAACAAGCAGCACCCGACTCAAACCACTTCTCCTTGCACTGCACTTCTAATTATAATTTATACTCAGCTTTATTAAAGTACCAAGTAACATGCTGAAAATAGCAACCTCTGTGATAACCCCACTTGTAAAAATGTTTCTTATCCAAAAAAGACCTGCTGCCTGCCAACAGCTATCTACTTGTTTCATTGGGAAAACATGATCAAAGTAAAAAATGAAAAGCAAACAAGAAGCAAGCTCAAGGTACATTGCTTAAAGGATTACTGTACAGGTTATGGACCACACATGATTGGCATTCTGTTTAGTTTACGGGTAAAGCCTGCAGAGATGATGAAGTCTCCAACAAGGGTAATGAGCTTCTTAAAATAATGTAATCCTGTCCATTATTACAACTACTGTCATACGCATTTCAATATCCCAGGCTTATACATTATCTAGTTAAGTATTCTCTACATGGCAACAGAAAGGCTTTCAATGTTGGCACTTCTTTAACAGTATGCTTATTAAAGCTTACTTGCATCTTACGATCTCAGACAAGCTTACCTGATGGTCATTAAAGCATTGCTACTTAAACACAGAGCAACAAGCACTTTCTGAATAATAAGCATAAACCAACAGTACAAAAATATGACAGAAACCAGACCATTCTGCAAAATCAAGGACAGATGAAAAGCCACTGTAGTACTTGTGTCTACCTTGGACGGGGGGAATAGTCTGCACATTTACACTGCATAATTACTCCTTGCCTTGCTTGGACACATCCAGAGTCACTACATGGGGGAGTGGGGTGCAACAAGTATGTCACAATTTGAAATGTCTCTGGCTGACTGTGATGGCCCTGATAACATTTGTCATACCTCTTAGCCTCAGAGCAAGAAATCTGGACAAAGCCATACATAGAAGTGGGACAAAGGCCCAAAAATAAAGGCAATTTTTAAATATTGCTCTTATAAACTTAGAAAGATAATAGAATAGATATTGCATTAGTATGAATTTTCTGAAGGGTATGAAAGCTGAAACTCAAATGTCTGTCATTATTTTCTAACTTCAGTCTTTAATGATTTGCCACTAATTTGCCCAAAAAATAATTTTATGAAAAATGGACCAAAAATGTGATGCAAAAATATAAAATAGCCACACAATACAGCTGGGAACCTGTCAAAGAAGGGACACTTTAATATTAGTACTCCTAACTTGAACAGCTGACAAAATAAAGGAATCTCTAACTCTTGATTATTAGTTATTTCTTAATTGTAAACCCTCCATGTTTTTTTCCAAAATTGCTATTTTGTGGTGGGATTATTAGGGGGAAGAGCAACATTTTGAGCCAAAATTGGGGACAGTTGAAAAGTTTGGCTATGCCTAATTCTATAAAGCAATTTATTTGCATGTACCTCTCAACCTGTTAATGCATTAAATCTGGACAAGGCCAAATATATTGGGGGAACATATAAACAGTACTAAAAATTGCTCTTGTATAAACTGAGATAGTTGATAGAGTAACAGGTCTTACTTTAGCATGCATTTTTCTGAAGGTTGTGAAGTCTGAAACTCAGTGTGTCATTATTTAGTGACTTAATTCTTAAATGATTTTCCGGAAAACCACAATTTTATGAGGAACAAACCAAAAATAAGAAGCAAAAATCTATTCATTCTTTAAAAATCTGGACAGTTTTGTCTATGAGTTTGTCACCCTTCCCCCTCAAAAAATGATGGTCGAATGGAGCCTCCCCCCTGCAGCCATTCCAATGATCCATTACTTGGCTATTTCACTCCATTTACCATAAACACTAATGTGCATACTGCTTTACTTCTATGATAATTTGAACTTCATTTGAAAGTTTTATTTTGCATTTTACAGCACAAACACTAAGACATCTGCTAAACAAAGCAATGCAGTCTCACAATGAAAACAGACTTAGCATTAAAACTCACATTCATTGAAACAGCATTGAAACCCACATTCAAAGAAAATACATTTTGCCAGGGGCTGATAAAGATTAATTTTGGGCTGTTTTCAAATCATAGGCCCCTTGCATATGAAACATACATGTGCTCTTTGATACACCTTCCTGATTGTACTAAATTATATTCTTTGTACAATACACTACAGTTGTTAGAGCGCATTTTAAATGTATTGTTTTGAACATTTCTCCAGTAAACAATGAAAAAAAACGCATGCACCAATAATGACAAAACTGCCCAATTCAGAACATTTATCCAGTAAACAGTCAAACAAAATGCATGCACCCATAATGACAAAACTGCCCAGTTCAGAACATTTCCATCATTAAAGTCTACTCAAACTTCTACAGTCCACCATTATCAGTAAATATGCACAATTCTACCGTCCACCATTATCAGTAAATATGCAGAATTCTACAGTTCACCATTATCAGTAAATATGCACAATCTCTGAAGAAGTAAAAGTCATCTAAATAATTCCACATTAAAGAAATCTGTAACTAATGAAGAGGTTGCTGCTAGCAAACACCTTTATATTTCATGGTTTCATCGAAAAATAAAGCGTCTGTTGCCCCTGAGGAATAAATTGCCTATATTACATTAAAAAATAAGCTAGTAATATTGCAATAGGAAATGGATGACAAACTGATAACAGGCTCATTTTTAGTATCTTTGCCAAGGAGGGAATTCTCAGTACGGCAGCATCCACCCCTTGCGGGAGTAGAACCTACAGCCTTCTGCATCAAATACAAGTACACAACCTGTCGTGCTATTAACAATACAAGTAGACTCAGCATAAGCAGCAGTAAACTTCTCTTCCCCTGCAGCGCTCAGCTCCTTTTAAAATCTACTCAATACTCAATTGCATCACAACTTCGCAGCACAAGAAATCTGGAAAAAGCCAAAATTTATTGGGGGGGGGGTCAAAAGCCCAAAAACCAGGAACACATTAAACATTGCTTGTATAATTTTGGAAAGTTGCTAGAATAAAATTATGTGTCACCCCCATTCATTTTACTGCCAAGGTCCCTGTGCAATACAGTCAGAGCAACATACCACTATGCCAAATCAGCTGCTTTGTGAAAGGGAAATGCTGTGTTACCACCATACATTTTACTGCCAAGGTCCCTGTGCAAAACAGTCAGAGCAACATACCACTTTGCTATATCAGCTGTTTTGTGAAAGAGAGGAAGACTGAAACTTAAATGGCTATCATTTAGTGAATTCAGTTCCCACCATAGCTGTCAACCTCTTAACACAAAACACCTGGACAAACCCAGTAATGAGGGAATACAGCCCTCAAACATATTTAGTGAATTCATTCTTGCCATAGCTGTCAACCTTTGCACAAAAACCTGGAAGAAGCCAATAATGGGGGAATACAGTCACAAAAATAGGGACAAATTTCAAATATTCATCTTATAAACTTAG
The DNA here is from genome assembly GCF_019279795.1 of Protopterus annectens. Classification (NCBI taxonomy): domain Eukaryota; kingdom Metazoa; phylum Chordata; order Ceratodontiformes; family Protopteridae; genus Protopterus; species Protopterus annectens. The sequence goes on from NC_056733.1 coordinate 330,969,010, forward strand.
AAAATTGCTAGAATAAAAGGTTGTGTTACTATGTGTGCTTGTGTTACTATGTCTTTTCTAAAGAATATGAAGTCTGAAATGTAAATACTTGTCAATTTTACTTCTGATGGAACAAAAACAATTTTCAGCAGAGGCCCAGGGAGAAATACTGTTGATACATGTCTTTGTAAGATGGCAGAACACCTGAGCAAATCCACACAAATACAGGGAGGAGATGCAGACTCCACACAGAAGGCACCCCAGCCAAGAATCAAACCAGAAAACCTATTGCTGTGAGGCAACAATGCTACCACTGCACCATCAAATATGTAAGGAATTAAACATTCAGAAACCTGAAGTTTGAAATTCAAATGCCTGTCAATTTTATTTAACATTTGTTAACCAGGACAGTCTGACTTGGAACAAAAACAATTTTCAGCAGAGGCCCAGGAAGAAATAATGCAGACATGTCTTTGTAACATGGGAGGACACAAAAGCAAACCCACACAAACACAGGGAGAAGATGCAGACCCCACACAGAAGGCACCCCAGCCAAGAATCAAACCTGAGAACCTGCAGCTGTGAGGCAACAATACTACCACTGCACCATCAAATATCAAGCATTTAAACAGCTAAAAACCACATATATTATGAGGAACAGAACAGATCAAATATGAGGCAAAAATCTGCAAATTGTTTTACAAATGGTGGTGGGTAGGGAATTCAGGCCCTTACCACCTGCATACAAGGTACAGGGTTCAAGCCTGAGGTATTCCCTATCACACCACCATGAGTTTGTTCTAGCCAGCAGTATATAGCAACTGGGGCATCACGCACACACAGAGCTGACCCCAATAAAGGGTTGGATTACATCAGCAGGCCTGAAGATCTAGAATTCTTTCAGAGGTGGAACTACTAGAAGGGAAGTTTTGCTTAAGCATATAGTCCAACAGAGCTGGATTATTAAACCTAATGGCTGGCAGGCAAGAATGCTGAACTGAAGCTTAAGTCTCCTCTAGGAGACAATTCTTCAAAGAGAGACAGAAAACAGCACTCCCAAAGGAAATGTTTGACTAATTAGAGATGAGCATCAATCTCTCCCCTTGAATGGGAACAATGGGTAAAAGTTTGTCTAGCAACCTTCAGAGAATAAATGAGGCCAGAGCATACTAGCATCAGGAAAACCATGGATAACTGTAACCAAACTACTGGAGTAGCATAAGGTATCACCGCATATACATTGAAAATTAATCACTCCACAGATCCAGATAATTTCAGGGGACATAAGCCTTGTCCCAGTCCCCAAGGCAGAACCACTTGTCACCCAGAAAGAGAACACATAGCCATGAATGAGGTAATTTCCTGAATGGCCACTTGATTGGAATTCTGAATCTATACCCTACATGGCCACTGAGGGATAGAGACTGAGTTTAAGCTTCCTACTCGAACTGCAATGCGACATTAACAATCAGAAAAAATAATGAAAAATGTACAGGAACACCTTACTCCACAAAAAGACAAACACATACAACCGCATCCTCTCCAGCTTACCAAGCAGAAGTAATAGAGGACTTTGAGCCCCTTGGAGATGGAAAGATAAAATTCTAGAATGGTCCACCTTCAAAGATTCGGTTTAGATATGGTATGTGAAGCTACATATCTTCAAGAGAAGACAGGAGTGGTGATTTCAAATAGTTAAGTGATGCCAGCACGATGAGCCAAATAACTGTACACACACACACCTTGTTGGAAAGCCAAGTAACTGCTCCCCTATTTCCAAAGCTTACCTTGCCGCCGATATCCACTTTGTCTGCTTACCTTCCCTTGCTGCTGATATCCAAACAGCCCCTTTGCCAGTATTCCTTGTGTGATTGGTCCATCCCGAACAGTCCAAATCCGTGATTGGTCCAGCCTGCTGCTACCGTCCGGAGTGCCTCCATTTCGTGACGTCACCGCCGCACAAACTGCTGGACATCTTGGGGCCGAGATGCCTTTTCCCCTATCTAGACTGCTGAGAAAGCAGTCTGAGAGCATGTGTGCATGCGCACACTTTTGGGAATTTACAGTATTTGTTTTTGTGTTTCTCTGTTTTATTTTTATTTGTTTTTTTAGGTGGGAGGGCTGCAGTCCTGCAGGCCTATAGCATGAGCCACCCCGGCACATAGGTAACCTAAGAAACAAGTAGCCTCTGCCACCTCACAAACTCTCAACTCAGGCAGCACCTATTGTGAAACTCACATCTAAGACTCACAGTGCCTCAACTCAAAACGTCCATAAGGCAAACTTTCACACAATCCAACATCCTATGTGATTCCATAGTGAGACACATTGAAGGGTCACAGTTAGTTGCTACATCATGCATGCTCTCAAGTCCTTGCACCACAAGTACACATATGACACAGCAACGGTACATATTGGAGTAAACAACTTGAGACATACCTTCCTGGACCATGTGAAAAGAGACATGATGAAGTTCTTGGAATATGTAACAGAGGCAGACATGAACATAGCCTTGAGGAGCATTTTACCATCACCAAGTATGATGCCACAAAATGAACAAAACATTATTGATTTCAACAGTTAGTTTAGCTTCTGTTGTCATTCAGGGGAGGGGGGTGCAATATATCTCAGCCTAGAAGGAATGCTAGACAATTCTGCACCTATCTCCATAGGGCTTTTGTATGTTGGCTAAAATGTTGTGCACTCATATAGTGCCTTTTTTAGGTAATGAGATTCTTCCGAAGCTTCCAACTTAACAAAACAGAAACTAGATACCATAAATGTATTACTGCCTAATGCTAGGAGCCTCAAGAAAAAAGTTCACTCCTAGCATTACCACAGAGATGTGATTCGGGACAATTGGGAACACCCCATCAGTGCAGGGCTGCAACACCTACATGTTTATTCCCACTGCATTAAACAAATACACTAAATATGGTGGTGTCTCTATATTTCTAAAAGAACATCTCACCTCCAGGCTCACGAGACAGGATAACAATGTGTAACTCTATCACATCCAACTTATCATTAAAATATACCTTTTTCACATTATAGCTAACTATAGGACCTCCTCTATGCTACTTCGGCTATTACCTACTCCCTAACTAGTATGATGTCCCTAAGGATTAGACCAAATACCTTTCTCTTAGGAGACTTCAGCTACTCCTCCAAGAACTAAGAAAATGTTTGGACTTCATAAATAGAAATTCTCTAAACCAATTATTCTGAACTCATAGTAGGGGAGACAAAATCTTGTACTTGTTCCGCATCAGTATGGGACAGCTCTATTCTCCACCAGTTAGAACTTCCTCCCTAGTCAAATCAATCATAAATTAATCACATTCACCATAAGACTGAAGCCAGAAGCATCTTCAAATATCTCAGTATTCAGAGATTATGTTAAGGATAATCTACTAAAACTAGTTGCTGACTAGGATAAATTCATCATGCCCAAATCTTATGTTGTTACCAGATATGTGCAATCCAAAACCGTTAAATTTTATGCATGTGTAAATTTCTGCATTGCTGCACATGCACCCCTACAAAGTAAATACAATTCCAGATTTAAAAGTAAGCCCCTATGGTTCAACCCAGATATAAACAGGCTCTACCATAAATATAAAAAACATATAGCAATAAATAATAAATGTAATTCTCCAGATACCAAAAATCAAATCAACTAAAGCTAGAAGCTATCACAACTAAATGTTAATCCCTGTACAACTCATTGAATAGTAAATTGGATCACAAATAAAACTCAGGAAATTAGGGGGGAGGCTACTCTTCCTTATCCAAAAGACCTGGCAGAAGTGGTGTACCCAGGGTTTAGTCCTTGGGCCACTTCTCTTTGGCATTTGCTTCCTGTAAGTCAAATCTAATGCTAAAGGTTTATTGCTGACCAAATCTGCTTATGACTGTATGCTTGGTGCCATCATTCATTCTTCAGAAGATACCAAGATCCTCTAAGAAGGCCTTTCTCAAAGTTATAGTTAATGTCAAAACCACGGACTAAAACTAAATGGCAAAAAAATTTATAAGTCTCCACCAGCAAGCATGACATCCTGTGTAATTATCACATTGACAGCACACCTCTGACAAACAATCCAATAGTTAGAGACCTGGGAACCTAAGTGGGCAGCAAACTGTCCTTCATTCACCATGCATCCAGTATTGTAGGAAAGGTCTTTTTCTTATGAAGCTTATTAATAAGGGTATGGTGTTTAGGTCCAGGGATGCGATTAGTTCTACTCTATTTGGTACTTATCAGCCCAGTCACTGAGTAGAATGCCCCCTTTGTTTTTTGCCTGTGTGACAACCCACCACTGGTCCAGTAATCAAGGAGCCTCAATACTCTCCATTGGCAACAGTGGCGGATGTACACTGTAAGGATAACAGGTACACACACAGTATTTCCAGATGCATCTCTCTGCATCAAGTGCAATTTCCCTTAAGATCACTGTAGAACAGAGCATGTGTATGTACCTTTAAGAAGCATTCTCAGATGTAAGCACATGCATATAAATAGTAAGCACATGCAGGCAGCAGTGCCATTTTGCAAGAACAGCCAGAGTGTTAACATGTGTGAGTGTAGTAGTCAATCTGTTTATAAGCTTATTTAAGTTTAAGTTACAAAACCTCATTCCTGAATTGTTTGTGTGTAACAAAGCTGCATGAACTTGACTTACAACTGCTTGTTTGTTTTATGCTGACCAGACGAGCGACATGGTGTCATAATCGGGATTAGGAGGGCAACTTCTTCAAGCCATGAGGTGCAGAGTTAAAGGAGAAGGCAGATTGAGCTGGCTGTGTGAAACAGAGCTCAGAAAAATAAAAAAGGGCCAGAAACAAACTCAGGGTAATCAAAACTTGCGCAAATTATTTATTTTTCAAAGAAAATGAAACAGAGCATTTGCAAGGCACAAAACACATTATTAATCAAATGAGTAGCACAAAAATGCATTATTAATCAAACGAATGGCACAAAATGCATTATTAATTAAACAAAATGTTCAACAGTACAATATCTGATAAAGCTAGCAGAAATATTCATGTGAGGCTCAGAATTACCTTTGTTTGCATAACGAGCATGTCTAAAGCAAAATGGGCACAAGAAAAGTATAATGAGCATAATAAGAGATTAAAAGGGCATAACGAGTATAATAAAACGTCAAAATAAGCTTAAAAAGCAAGGCAACTGCATGTCTTTTAGTAAAAGACCATGTTTTTGGCATAAACTATTATTTTACATTGTCCAAAGCCATTCCAAGCATAACCTGAGTTGTTTGAAGTATCTTGTAGCATGCAAAGTGTTAGTGTGTGCTTTATTGCGCTGCAATTATTTCAAAGAGTTTGTTGGGTGCAAAGTACAGTTATACTGCAAAGTGCAGTCAAAATACAGCCATTTCCAAAAGTTTCTTGTGTTGTGTACATTTATTCGCAGAGTGCCGCAATTTCAACTTGTATCTTACACTGTATAGAGTTATATCACAAAGTACAGCCATTTTGAAGGGTTTCGGTGCTGTGTACAGTTTATTTGTAAAGTGCATTAATTTCGAAGTGTTTTTTATGCTGAGATTCTTCTACTGTGTGCAGTTTATTCGCAAAGTACAGTCATGTCAAAGTATTTCTTTCACTGATAAGGAGTGTCTTCACAAAGTGCAGTGATTTTAAAGTGTTCTTGTGCTACAGAGACTTGTCTGCAGTTATTTCAAAGAGTCGGCTGTGCTATTGGGCATAATTACAAATTCTGGCATATTTATATGTGTGTGTGTTCATATATAATTCCAAGCACCTTCACTACTGTGTGTTGATATTGCAGTGGCATTTTGCAAACCCAGTCCACTTGTGTTTGATGATAATATAGCAGAGAATTTGAGAGTATTTGAGCAGGAATACAATATTTTCATATAAGCAGCTTTTTTCTGACAAAGATGCATGTACAAGGGCATTCAAAAATGACTTCTGTGGAAGTTAACCACAAGAAGCATTGCATGAGAGAGACAGAAAGAGCAGAAATATAAATATAAATAAAAAAAATGTTGACTAAAATGAGCACCTTAAACTGTGGACTGTTAGCTTCTGAGTTGTACGGTAGTAGAAAATTTAAGAATGTACTAAATGAACTTGTATTTTGCTGTCATTGAAAACATGAATGTGCTTTTCCTTTACACCAAACTATCAGACTAGCAATGCTAAAAATATGTATAGTCCAGTAATACCATCTCAAGTTGCATTGGTCTGCTCAATGGTTGAAGGCATTTATTCTTACTTATTTGACATACAAGTAGATGAAAAAGCCAATATCTTTTCATGTTAGAGATGGGGACAAGTAAATATAGAAAGTTGAAATGTATGCCAAATATGAAGCATATGATTTTAAACTGTTTATAGTAAATATAACACATTTCAGTTGATATGTAGGTAGGTCATACATCTTTACAGAGGTGCAATATACATGTTGTTATCAGTAAATTTTAAAGTACTGACAAAGCAGAGTTAGATATTTAAAAAAAAGCAGGTTAGCTTACACAGATAAAAATAAACTAGGAGATGGTCTTTTAAAGTTGGCAAGTAGTAAGGCATTCTTGAGGGATTTGTAGCACTGACATTAAGTGAGATGCTTACAAATGCAAAATATTTTGAATGTGTTGCCAGCCACCAAGAGGTCTTTATTTTTACTGCCAGGCACTTTGTACTATTTAAAACTGTGCTTGTATATGCTACTGACCAAGCTGAAAAACAAACATATTTCGGATGTAGTTTCTCAATACATTTTACACATACAGAATAGTATTACATCTACATTAGCATATCACTGAATATTTTTACATCATGCAAACACTATAAAATTATAAGAAACCATTTTAGTAACTTTCTATCCTTTAGTGTAATCTGGAACAGGTATCCAGAAGAATGACTAATGTGATTGTATAAAAATAGACAGCACATTGAATCCAGTGTGATGTGGCCAGATGCTAACAGGGAAGGCATGAATGCTAATATATAGCTCCCATGATGAGGACAAGGTTGCTTAATGTAACTTAATGGCCACAAAAATTTCAGTAACGATGTTGCTGGAATGACTGTGCCATGTGCAGTCATGTGTCCCAAAAAAAAGTGTCAGACAGACACAAATCCCTGTCAATAAAACTAGAGATAATAACAAACCAGTCTGTTCCTTATTTTTAGACTTGTCTAAAGCTTTTGACACAGTTTGTCATAGCAAATTCTACTTCAAATGTCCTCAAAATCTCTCTCTCTCTCTCTCTCTCTCTCTCTCAGCTCACCCTTTTATGGTTCAAAAGCTACCTATCCGGTAGGTATCAGTCAATAAAACGGCACTCCACACTCTCTCCTTACCTCCCAGAGACCACTGGTTCACCACAAGACTGAATACTTGGTCCCCGCCTCTTTAACATTTTCACCGACACCCTCTATACCTCCATACAACATGCCACCCTAATATAATTCACGGATGACTCCACTCTCATTTGCACATCTGACAACATGGTACACCTCCAAAAAATTACTCAGGAGGTTTAACAGCCACTGGAACATAGCCTCATAACTCACAAGTCATGCTCAAACCAAAAAAGACCAAACTAGTACTTTTTTTTCGCCAAGTCCCTCCCGCATGAAAAAACAAAATTTAAAGTCTTCTCTCATGATAATACAACCATTAAAGTCACTTCTCATAGCAACTTATTAGGGGTGATAGTAGATGATAATCTTGCATTCAACCTGCATATACAAACCTACATAAGAAAAATTTATCAAAAACTAGGGATGCTTTACAGAGCCAAAAACTTTCTCACCAACACAACCAAATCTACACTTCCCACTACTTTTCTCTTCCCCGCACTTTTTTGTGGGGCTCCCATCTTTACTAACTTCCAGGCTTCACAAAAATTAAAACTTTGACAATGCTATAACAAATTTGCTTAATTTGCAACACATACCCCATTCAGAACCCACCACTGTATAGCACTGAAAAGCCTAAATTGGTTAGAACTGCCACATCAACTAACATATACACAAATTATTGCCACCTATAAAATTATCCAACATCCATCTGCCTGTCCAGCACTAAAAAACATTACACACCTATTTTTCCAGTCTGTTATTGCTATCCAGTGACAAAAAAACTCCTGTCTGTCTACAAATCTAGCAAATCTTCTGGGCATTGTCTGTACTTGTAAAAGTTTGCTAAGACCTGGAACTCCTTACCTGTTTCCATTAGGTTTATATCCTCCCTCCCATCTTTCAATACCACTCTGAAAGACTTCCTAGCTAAAATCTGGCTTTGTTCTTGCTCAAAAACATGATAAACTATATCCCGAAATGTGAACAAGCACCTTTTCATTCCTTGTACTTCTTCAATCACCCTTCTTCACTTACTTCCTCTCTGCTATCTAATTCTCTTCCCTGACTTTCTCTCTAAATATACCATAAACATATTTTCCCCTCACGTCATACTGCAATTTCTATTTGTATTAGACTAACTTAACTTTAATATTTTTTAAAAAACTTACTAACATTTCTCTAAATATTGAATGATTGTCATATACCTTGAATCCATTCTTAACCAATGTTTTTATATTATGTCTAATTTATTATAATTATTTAAACTGCATATGTTTTTGTTTTATTTTTGGAGACTGTAAAATAATTTTTCTTAAAATGTTATGTGATAATTTGGAGCTTTTCTCCCCAGGCCTCTGCTGAATATGGGCTTCTACCCAGTCAAACTTTCCCAGTAATCAAATGGCAATAAATAAATAAATAAATAAATAAATACATAAATAAATAAGAAGGGTAAACAGGGAAGGTAGTAATGGGTAAGTAGATACAGGTAAGAGGGGACAGCAATTTTGAGATATGGACTGACAGAAGATTGACAACTGGTGACAGGGAGGACTGGCCTAAAGCAGGACATGGGAAGTGATATATATTGATGAGGAGCACAATGATGGGGGTATGGGGAGATATGGAATGTCTACATGACTAGCCCTGTGGGTAGCCCACATAGATGCCACATAAAATATGAAACTATACAAACTCAAACCATACTTCATCCAGACACCACGGAGTAACCAACGGTATGGACAATTAATAACTGAGCCATCATGAAATTTCTAATGTACTTCATATGCAAAAGAGTGATAAACAGGGATGACTGGTTGTGTGAATTAATTAGCCATACAGACATAAGATCCAGTCTCCCTATGCAGGAATCTAACCACAAGTCCATGCTAGTCTTCCACAGCCAATGCACGTTGCACTGGATGACTCAGTATAGCTTGCCTGCACCACTCCCAGATATGAAACCTTCACTATCCCTCCTGATAGGCGGTTGCAGAGGCAGGCATTAAGCCCTCCAGGTTACCCTCCAGAGGTTGAAATTAACCACCCTACAGAGATACAGGCATGGGGACCTCTGAGACCCAGATGTAAGTAATGTGCAGATGATGGCAGCAGTGTGAACAGTAGTTACTCCCCCAAAACAGCTTGTATCTCAACTGATCCTGTGGAAAATAAAAATAAACAGAAAAAGACAAAACAACAGATCAAAAGAAAAAAAATGACAACAAATGGCAAAAAAAAAAATACAAAGAAAAAAGAGAGAGAAAGAGAGAGACAGATGTGCAAATACAATACATTATTAAAGGTGTAGTAAATGTCATTGAAAGAGTTGAGCACTGACAGCAATACACTACATTTCCCTGGGCAGATGAAGACCTTGTTATACCTCTGTAAATTAAAATTCATTTTCACCTTTTTCTCCTTGGCCACAGGAAAACAAAAAACAGGCAGCAATAAGGAAATTATATCCCATCACATCTATGACAATTTTAGACAGTTACAATTACAGGTGATAGGTCTAATAAACACCTAGAAAACCAATCACAGAATAGAATATAAATATAGACACCTGTATTTATGAGGCCACTAGCTAACCTCTCAACATAAAGATCTAAAAACTCAATTTTATGGTTGGAGTGTTGCATAGTAAATTTGAGACAAGTAGTTAAATAATTCATGATGGTGTACATAGATGTCAACTGTGTTGACGTCCCCTTCCATAAAAGAAAAAGGTCATCCACGAACCGTCAATAAAAAACTACATGTTCCTTAAATAACACCTCACGAAATAATACGTGCTCTTCCCAGTATGCTAAAAACATGTTGGCGTAGCTATTCGCACATGGTGTGCCCATAGCTATGCCATCACATTGTCTACAATAACATCCTTAAACATAAAGATGTTATTTTCAAGAACCAATTCTAGAAAATGAACAATCAAGTCTATCATAATTTCTGAATAGTCACTATGCTGTCTAAGATATGCAGAGACATACGTAAGTCCAAGTCCATTCAGAATAAATGTAAAAAGGGACTGGGCATAAAATGTGACAAACAGGCAATCATTTATAGAGCTTTGCTGCTTGATACATTCATAAAGTTCAATAAGGAATTGTTTGGAATCTCGTAACACAAAGATATTGTTATTTAATACATGCCTAAGATGTTTCTCAATGAAGACCGATAGATGTTCAGTAACCCAACCTCTGCCTGAGACAATAGGTCTCATAGGTGGATCAGTTGGGACCTTATGTATCTTCGGTAGTCCATGTATAATAGGAATGACAGGTCTCCGAATGGAAAGATAATCAAATAAATCTTTCTCTATTAAATTACTTTTGAAAATATCGAATAAAACAAAACCTACATAGCTAATTGTTTCTTGCACTGCTTCAATAGTAGTAATCTCATAAAACTTATCATGTAACATGGTTTCCATAGAGTTATCATAGTGTGATAAATCCATGACCACAACTCCACTGCCCTTGTCAGCAGGTCTGATAGTAATAGTGGGGTCATCTTGTAGTTTTTTAAGACTAGATCTCTCCTTAAAGGTGAGATTGTCATGCTTCTTAAACTTCCTATTTTTCCTATTACTATAATAGCTATGTAACTCATCCTCTGTTAATTTCAAAAATGCCTCAACTAGAGGATGATTAACAGGAACATATTCACTCAAATTCTTAAATACAAATCCATTGATTTCAGTTGGATCGTTGTTATATCCTTTGTATAAATACTTAAGCATCACGCTCCTACAAAATAATTTAAGGTCAGTTATAGTGTCTATCAACCTGCTCTGATTTTTAGGGATGAAATTTAACCCTTTACTTAATAAACTAATATCATCTTTTGTTAGTATCACACTAGATAAATTATATACTAATGCTTGTTTGTCCACATTTTCTTCAGGGTTTGATGATGTAAAGGTTCCCCTGACAATTTTCTTTTCTGTCTGCCCCGACTCATGGAGCGTGATCTCTGCGGACCTTTCTCCATTCGTACGGGCAAAGGAAAAGACAAATCAGAATTCATACTGGGCTCAGCAAAATCACTCTTAGTCTTAGATCTAACTACAGGCTCAAGTTTATCAGATAATACAGTCTTATTCTTGACTACATGCACATCTGGGTACAGATTAATTTCTAAGTGCATACTAGGATGCATAATATGTATAACATCTGTTGAATCATTACAATTATGCAACTTCATTAATTAATACTTTTTCATTAATTGATCCAGCCGTATCATTTGTTATAACATTTTCAAAACACCTTTGTGGTTGACTAGATTCTACAATATTGGTTGATTGGTTAACTAATTTTATGTCATATATATACAGAGACATTTGCTGTGTTTTTTAATATGGATCTGATGAAGCTAATGTAGTGAAAGCGCTCATCCGTTTATAATTGAATAAACTTTTGTGGATTTTACTAATATTGATTGGACTCTACTTGTGGATTTTACCATCTGGATATTTTTGAATTTTTGTATATTGGCTTGAGTCCTTACTTCTGCTCCTGTTCCGCTTGTACATTTGTACACATTTCTTACTAATTAATATTATGTTAAATGTTTATTTTTTCCAAGTTTATTGTCTAACAGTATTTTAAAGAGACAGCATCTCACATACTGTGCATCTAGAATTAAACATAAAATATGTTCACTACTACTTGGAGTCTGTTTAGCAGTACAATCAAAGTCATTGCTAAATCCTCAGAAATGTTGAAAATTTACAGACAGCTCAGAAATATAAGAATACATGCACAAAGAAAAAACTCATACTGGTTTAACGTACATTTATAGATTAGAAGCTACAGTTTTGACTTTTGGTCAGCTGCAGAAGCATCAAGAATGTACTACAACATGTATATTTTGTACAATTTGTATATAGCACCTAATTCTGTTACTTTCTTAGACATGGTTTTCTCTAGCAAACATTCAATAAATTTACAAATGGAATATGTTCCATAGTCTTTTATATTGTCTACTGACTACACTCTAACAAATCTGTGTGTCTGTCATATATAAAGGTACCCCTCTTCTTACATGGTGCCTTGTTTTCTGTATTATGTCTTTGCCATTTGGCTAGTGTTGGGGCTAAAAATGATCCTGAACAAGTTCACTTACCTAGTAATCAAATTAAGTTAAAGAATGTAGTGAACTTGAAATATCAAAGGAGATGCATTATAATGTTTGTATGAAGTGTTTTTAAGAAGCTTTTTAAAGTCTTTAGAAAATGTTGTTTGACATTTTGAAGGCTAGGGTCCTGTAATGCAGGTATTAGTTTGGAAAAACATTTTTCTGTTATAAGACCATGGCGTAGATTAACTAGAAGGCTGCCATCAGTACATCTGAGGAAATATGAGGTATTTTGAAAGCATAGCTATTTCAGAAGTAGAAAGTAGTTGTCATTCATTAGTTTGAATATGAGTATGTTAAGAAGAAGATTTGTTTTAGTGAGAACTGGAACACAATTATTTTTATGATAGTAATACAGTAGTGCTCATTATTAGGGTTAATCTAGATGAATTGGGGGGGTTGTTCTCTGTAAGTAGCAAGATATTAATGCTGTATACAATTTGTAGGGCAATTATTGCTAGAGAATATTCTTCCTTGGGCAGCAGTGCATTTATGGCTATGCCTTATCAAGCTTATTTAGTTAGAAAGTGTATGTTTTTTCAAGTGACTCTAAGGTGGAAGAGAGCAGTTGAGATTGTCATTCTACATGTGGTAGGAAATGAAAGAGAGGTGTTCATGTATTTCTGAATAGTGGAAACTTACAAATAGTGACTCTATGAGTCTGAAACTTTGGGTGATGGCTTTTAATCCAAAGAAAGCATTTGTCGATATGAGAGTGTAAATTAATAATAAATAAGTAAAAGAAAAACCTTCAAACAACAGTAACTGCAAGATCCACCAAGACTTTAATGCTTTTGTCTTTTTAATCATAGACTTCTCCATCTTATCAACATGCATTATCAGCAGCAGTTATTTGGGTTAATTGGATTTAATTACTGTTGTCATTTATCTGCTCACACATGAGATGTTCCTTGTGTCATATACCTTTTCAGAAGTTTTTGGTTTAAGCTGTATACCTGGACTGCAAGCCTCGGTCTTTAAGGTCCCATAAGCCTGAAACACATCCCATTGATGGCTGATATTGCAAGATGAATAGACTTGACACTTAACAGATTAGCTTAGGACAAGATGGCAGGTTGTTGCCTTTCTGGTGCAAGGACTAGGGATATTGCAAAGGTCCTTATGTCCCTGAACCATCCCAGATACAGTTGCAACATTGTAGTTTGCTATGTGAGGGTGAATTATCTTAGGTGTTCCATCCAGATAGATGTTGTTGAACTCTCTGTGCATGTGTTTGAAGAGGGTAAGACCCTTGAATTAAACAACATTCTACCATCACCAAAAACAATGCCTAAATTTAAGGATAACCTAATCAGTTTCAGTAACTGGCTAGTAAATTGGCATCATTCTAGGAGGATCCAGTGTGTCTATGCCTGAGATAACATAACCAATACACTCATCTATTTTGCCAGGGAAGGCCTGGATTTGCATACTGGCCAAAACATTTGCTACCCCACATAGTGCCTTTTTAGGTGGAGTTCACCTGATGGATGTCCTGATATAGCAAACTCCAGCCTGAATAATATCATGGTAGCACTGCATAATGTAAGAACCCTAAGAAATAAAATCTCTGAACTAAAGACATTCCTTAACTTGAAGACATCAGTATGTGTGTAATTAGAAAAACCTGACTTAATTGTAGCACTCCTGCATTCCAGTCTACAATGTCTATCATGCAGTCAGATCCACTGGCAACTGTGTGTCCGTGTGTGTGTTTGTGTGTGTGTGTGTGTGTGTTTGTGTGTGTGTGTGTGTGTGTGTGTGTGTGTGTGTGTTGGGACGGTATCTATATTTATCGTGACCCTATTTTTTCTCACTAGATTTCTTATTATACAAATCTGGAACTAGTTAATATACTCAATACAATAATCATCTAATTGTTTGATCAATGCTTGCTGCAAATTCACAAACTTAACAAATCTGCAGGAGAGAATTTATATAGCTACTTTCTTGCCATCCTATGGAACAAGCTTCCCTTGACTTTAAGAAGCATACCCTAGCCCTACAAATTTAAAAACTTACTCAAACGATACCTAATCCACCACAATATATGCCTCTCTAATCTTCCCCCTGAACCTAGTCCTAAGCAGCTTTAGTAGAAAGGGTTCTATGGTTTCTCTTTTTTTTAATGTGCATTACTATTATTATGTTCTTTTTTAATGAGTCATTGTATTGTTTGACAGACATATATTTTCCTTTGTTACATAACTGTATCAATATGTGATTTACCTATAATTGTATATATTTCTAAGCAATGTTATAGTGTATGTATTTGGAGCTTTTCTCCTTGGGTCTCCACTGAAAATGAGGCACTGGCTCAGTTAGACCGACCTGGTTAGCAAATATCAAATAAATACATAAATAAATAAATAAATACAGACAATTATAGGTCCCCATCTTTGACCTCTTTCAAGCATGCAGCATATCTTAGCCAGTTATAAAAGTTAACATTCAAACCAAATATATTTCTTGTAGGTGATTTGAGTCATCCACACATAAACTGGTAAACATATACTACTAAAAACACACTCAAAGAGGTTTCTGAACTTTGCAAATGGACTTTGTAAATGTAATTGACTAAATTATCCCTGTACCATTCCAATGTGTTATTCTTCTCAGTCTTATCCTCCCAAACATTATTTCAGTTGTATCAGCCCAGTTGTTATCCCCTCCATAGTCAAATCTGATCATCCTGTTTTGTTCTCCTCTATGCAGACCTGCTTTAAAGCCATTGATAACTACTCTACATTCAGAGATTAACCCCAAATCATTTATGTACTATTTACTGACCTTGCTGACAATCACATATGGTGCCGTTCCCCAGCAAACCTTGTAAATGTGTTGAATTTTGCTTCTTCGTATTGTAGCTGCACTGAGGTATCAGTATCAATCTGGCATTGGCATAATATCACGTTTAAAGCTAATCCCATACAGTGGAGATATCACATCAACAAAATAAACAAAAGCATATCCACACTGTCCGCAATATTATAAATGGACTTTAAAATTGGTACATACATCTCTCAACCTTACTACTAGGAAATGTAAGGTCAAATTTGAATTTAAATTTGCAACTAATTCAAAGACAGTTTTAAGATCTTTGTCAGATATATCAGGATGCTAAGAAGAAACCAGCAATGCTGTACTAAACTTACTTCCAATTATATTTCCTTCTCTGACCCCAATGACTTTACAATATTCTTGCAGACAAATTTTCTTCCAACTTCACTTCACGCACACTAGCCTCTGTCTCTTCCATTATCTCTCCCACTCCAGCTTGACATACATTGGGATCAAATCCTTCTGGTACTTTCTAAAAACATAAATACAGCTTCCATGGGTCCTGACAATATTCCCTGCATATCTGCTGAGAAGTGGAAATCCCATCAACTTTTCAACCTGAGTCTCCCTCCACTGGTTATGTCCTTGTGATTTGGAGAATGGCAGTTGTGGTGCCTCAGGAAAAAGGTGATCCCTCTACCAAGAATTGCAGACCTATTAGTCTCAGTATTATTTGCATAGCTATGGAATGTAATTCTTATTAATTTATTTTAGACATTTGTTAACAAAGAAAGCCCACAAGACACAAATATCCCCACTCAGAGGTGAGAAGAGAGTATTGTCTGTTTTAAGTGATTTGCCCAGAGTTACAGAGTAGGCAAACAGAGGTGGAAATAATCAAACCATGTACCACAGGTATAGGAAGAAGTTTGTTGAGAGCTCAGAGCCCTAGTCATCTGTAATAGTTGCCTGATAATGTATTATAGCTGAACTAATATATATTGATAAAGGTTATCTTATATCCCTGGATATGCATATATTCATCTGTGTAAAACACAGATCATGCCTGCTCAGTCAGAAAGAATTCTTTCATGGAGCTACCAAGGTCATTGATAAGGAGCATATAGTCCACTCTGTTTAAGTGGACTCTGTCAAGCTCTTTGACACTATCAGCCATGCAGAGATTATTGACAAGCTCTCCCAATTCATCATTTACCAATATATAATTCACAATTTACTAGGTAGGTAACTAACATTCTTACAAGACCCATACTGTTAAGCTTCGGGAAATTTTCTGTAGACAAATAAAATGTCACCAATAGTGGTCTGCAGGACTCTGTCCTGAGTCACCACTTTTTGATATTTAGTATATATTGCTCTGTATTTTACATATTTTTTTAACACATGGTTTACTTGCAGGTCCTACTGCACAAAAACAAAATACTGTTGATAAATGAAGCATCACTACTGCTTCCCATCTGTTTAACATTCCAGATAATATGCACAGTTATCAGAGATATGGGTACATATGTTGCTAAGACACTTTCCTTTGATTACCACATTTCTTTGGTGGTTAGAAAATCCTTATACATTGTACAACATGTCCTTTGTTGTATGCCCAAAAGGCCCACAGAAGTTACAATCCCATGTTATTCATCCTTTATTAGGCTTCTCATTCAATATAATGCATCGTTTGGTATGTAGCTTGCTAAGCACCTACATTTAGATTAAAAAGATTTCAAGCAATTTAAGTTAAGTACAATATGCATTAGAAACTGGGTTTGTTGAAACAGTGATCTCTACGGGACACTTGACATTCCAAACAGGAAATTAATGTGCAATAAGAGTCTGTTGAAAAGAGCACTGATTCTGGCATGAAATCCACCATTATTACAGCCACCATTTCCTTTCCCTCACTAACCAT
>NC_056733.1:330991200-331081200 GCF_019279795.1 Protopterus annectens
TATTTTATTTTTCCATTTCCACAAGTCCAGAGATCCCAGCGGCAGCCCAACCTTGTACCTCTCATGTCAGGTACCAGTTATCATCTATTTCTCTGCCTGTCTGGGGACATCCTCACAGGTTTGGGGCAGTTGTTCTTGTTCTATGGAAACCCCAGTGTGGTATAGCCTGGAAATCTGTGAATAGTGAGAGCTTTGAGATGTGGTTGAAGATGTGGATGAGTGGGCAGTGGAGACACATTTTCAACCAATAAAAGACCTTTTTCCAAAGGCTTACAGAATAGCTGACCCAGTCAGCTTCATCTATCGAGCCTCCACAGCCCTACTCTCATGAAATTATAGTTCTTCACTGCAGGTGCATCAGGAAGAATGGATGGAGGATAAACCCTTTCCTATACCTTCTCACTCTAGGCTTTTTGTGTCTTTTTGCAATCTCTATGGCTTGTGTCCTCTAACTGGCTTTATGTTATGTGCTTTCCTTAACTTTTCCCTAGTCCTCTCTCCTATACCTTTTTCTTCTTAATTCCCCAGCTTCCCTCTTATATAAAAAAATATGAAAAACAGGGATTTCTTCTCCTGCCAAAAATATAGTACGGCTGCTCTTCAATCTCATCCAACACAACTCTGTTTATGTCTTCATATGCATATCTTTTGGCTCCCCCATTTCTAGCTGTCGTATCTTCCCCTTTCCAACCTTATAAAGACCCAATCAGTGTCCACGTATCAATATCCATATATTCAGTAAATAACACCTCATATTTTTTTAAATGTATCTGCATGTAGCTGTGGACAGCTTTTTATAAATGAGTGCCAATAATAAATGTGGGCTTGCTCAAACTCGCTCACTCTCTTTTCTCTATTATGAAACTAGCAGATAGCAGTCATCACTAACATTGACAAATAACCAGACTACTTTTAATCAATTTTATGAACATACAGTCAGCCTAAAACTTGTGGGCATTCTGTGTTGCCCTTCACATTTGGGTTCCCTATTAAAACCGCGAAGGTCCACCTACCCGAATACGGAAACGTCGACATTTATTCATCAAACCGAGAAAACACAGATCGTCCTGAAGCGCATAATCTGAAATGTTGAATCATCATGGTTGGCCCTTCTGCGGTATTGCTCCATAAGGTAAGTGTGCAATAGTTATGGACCTTAGGGTTAGGGTGCGGGTTAAGGTAGGTACATAGATGGTAATGTATCTGAGGTTTAGTGTAAGGTTAGAAGTAGGGTTTTGTTAAGTGTATGTGTGTGGATTATTTAGTTTGTTTGGGAATAGTTCTCAGGTAAGTGAGCGATAGTTACGGACCTTAAGGTTAGGGTGCAGGTTAAGGTAAGTGCATAGATCATAGTATATGCAAGATTTAGTTTAGGGTTAGACATAGGGTTTAGTTTAGGGTTAGAAGCACGGTTTTGGTTAGTGTATGTATGTTGTTTATTAATTTTATTTGGGTAGGTAGTATGTATGGGGTTGGACGAATATGTTTAGGGTGCTCGGTGTATTCGCTGTTCGTGTAATATGTGTCGGTGTTTACGTATTCGGTGAATAAGACTTTTGCGGTTCTAATATAGACCCCACATTTGCATTGTCAATGCTATTAACTGTTATTGAGCATATTTTCATAAAGGCACAGCAGCAGCTTTTGCTGCATGACCTTGCACACATACAAACTTGGGACCATGAATACCACCCAATGAGTTTTTAAATGGCATTTTCTCCTAGAAAAACAAATGTTGTACCCCCCAACACACACAATCCTAACTTATATAATAAACTCCAGTTTGCAAAGTAGCGTAACATTTAAAAACATGTTTCAGTGTGTTGCAGATTCAATGCGTTCTGAACTTATAAATCATTACTTTTGAGAAGTTTAGTATAGACCTGAATACTATTATAAGCTGTTGGGTTCATACTGCAGATACCTCTCAACCTCTTAGTGCAAAATATTTGGACAAAGCCTGACATAATGGGGGGACAAAGGCCCAAAGATAGGAACAGAAAGTTGCTAGAAAAACAGAATTTGTGTTAGCATGCATTTTCAAAAGGATATGAAGTCTGGACCTTAAATGCATGTCATTATTTAATGACTTTAATCCTTAGATCATTCCAATGATTTGTCAAAAGAAAATAGTATTTTTTGAGGAACAGAACAAAAATATGAGGGAAAAATCTAGACATTCTGTGAAAATCTGTACAGCTGAGGGGTATGATATTACAGCATAAACAGGTAGGACGTAAGCAATGACTGTCTATTTTTCTTACCTTCATACATCTTAATTCCTGACTTTATGTTTCACTCCCTAGCTTATTCTTGCAACCCCAGTATGGTCAACCAGGTAGCTAACTCTTTTCAGAAAAAGTAATGTTAATAAACACCCAAATATTTTATAATTGCTTTTCTGCCACATTGATAATTACATTTGTAGATGTCAGTTTTTGGATGTTTCCATCTTTCTTACATGTTGTCACTGACAGTTCATATAATTCAACATTGTTTTTCCTCTTCTATCTCTATTGGAAATGCTCCATTTTCACCTTCATGGTTTTCTTGTTACTCCATGATCTTGAGTGAAGCATCTACCCTGGATATTCTTATTTGCAATGTGTTTGTCAGTGAGCAGCTCAGTTTGGCAGAGTTGCTCAAAGTTTGGTAATTTAGCCTGAGATCTGGAGTAAATTAAATCCGAAGCATCAACTGAGAACTGCAAAATATAAGCAGATCTAAAGCTCACATTGTACTTTCTGATTTGCTTTCTGATTTTATTTTACTATATTTTATTGTTGTTGTTGCTTGTCTGTTTTTTTTTGGCACTTAAAAAACATGGTTCTGCTGTATTTCATAGCAGATACCAGATTCAGACCTGCTGAATCTAGACTGTTTGCAATTTACTGAGCACTAAACCCAGCCATCCTACATTAGGAAGGCCCTCCTGCACCCTTTGGCAGAAGTGTGCAGCCTAGGACCCATCTCAGTTGGGGATTGTTGGAAAAGGGCTCAGTTTTGGGCTTTCCCATTGGACAGTTTGAGTTTAAACTGTTTAATTCCATCTCTATTTAAGCACCCCATTTGCTTGTAGCAGCGCATCACACAGCAGGGTTTGGCGTTGCCATGTATAGACACAAATGCTTAGAATGCAAACTTTTCCTTTGATAAAAAACTAGAGAACCTTCCTAAGCTTCCCTGCTCAATGCAGCTGCACATTGCTGCCTGGACAGCAACTCAGCTGTGCATTTTGAGGCATTGATTCAGGGCTTTTCTCATTAACCTCCCCAAAGACTAGCTTATTTTATTAGTCCTACAGCAGAACATGATCCATCTTGCCCACTCCCCGCTACTTATTACAGAATACACCAAACATAATAGATGTACAGTTTCCCAACATTTCTCCAGCCAGCCTGATTGACATGGACATCCTGAGGTAATGTAGCAATTGCCTCATGTTTACTGACAACCTATGACTCCTAAAACATACAAATACAATATCTGAGAGATGTATCTATAGTATGAATCCAGAAGCAATGCTCTCTCTCTCTCTCTCTCTCTCACACACACACACATAATAACAAACCAGATATCAAACTGGTTGTCAGCACACACCCTCTTCCCCAAATCAAGTGCACAACACATAAATCCACATATGTGGAGTTGCTCACTAGAAGTTTACCAAAAGAGCAAAGACCTCACAAGTGCAAACCTTCTGCACACAATACAGTCCCTACCGAACCCACTACACGAAAAAATAAACAGATTAGTGTCTCATCCAATAACCCCCAAAGCAAAGCACCTCTAAACCAAATGTCTTGGTCATAGGTGACTCCATTGTGAGACACACAGATGTCCCCCTCACCAGGCTGGATAAGACGAAGGTCATGGTCAGCTGTCTGACAGGTGCTAGGATCTGCCAGATCATGCACACAGTTAAGTCTCTCAACAAAAAGCACTGTTATGACACTGTCATAGTCCATGTTGGAGTGAATGACTTGAGATGTACCTCACTGGACTATATGAAGAGAGAGAGATATGACTAAGCTTGCAGATTATGTGTCGCAGGTAGGTATGCCCCTAGCCTTAAGCATCATTCTACCTCCCCCCCAGAATGATGCCTCAATGCAAGCAAAAAATGATCGACTTCAACAAATGGCTTAGATTCTGGTGTCAATCCAGGGGGATCCAGTATTTATCAACCTGGGATGAGATGATATGGTTGACATACTACACTGCTTTGCCAGGGATGGTCTTCACCTATCTCCTCTTAGCTTTTGGTTATTGGCAAAGGTTCTTGCCTCCCCTATATCTAAATCAGAAACTGCACTCACTGGAAGCACTCCTTACCTTGGAAGACACCAATGTCTGTGCAGTCACAGAAACAAGGTTCAAGACTGTAGAGCTTACCCCAGCCATGCAAGGCTACAATGCCTTCCACACATTCAGACTGCAGAATTAATGTGAAAGAGCCAAAGGAGGAGATGTATCCATCTCTATTAAAGATAAATACACCTCAAGACTGGTTAAGCAGTATGATTCCCAAGAGTTACTCCAAGTCCGACTAATTGTAGAAAAGAATCCCCCCCTACTTCATTGTTAGCTACAGTGCCCCCACCATGAACCATGAAACCCACACAGCCTATCTGGACCGAATTGAGTCACTCAACACATCCAAACATCCTGGTCTTATTTTATTTTAACTATCCTTCCATCAACTGGAAAACATATATGAGCACAAACACCCACATCCTAATGTTCCTGATCTTTGTTAACACAAATACTCTGGAACAGATATTCTGCACCCCCACAAGAGGCTGAAAGGTCTTAGACCTAGCACTCACCAACATGGGGGATTGCTGCACCACCCCATGTGTGGGACTCTTCCTGGAAAAGTCCGATCATAAATCGGCCTCATTTGAAATAATGATCATACCTGACCCCCACTCAGGAGCAAATAGGTTGAAAATTTCTCCATAGCAAGTTATAGCCTCCTAAATGATGGTATAAACCATTTCAAACCCCCTGCCACCACTGGCATCAATGATTCCTATACTGAGGTGTTCAGAAATGCCCTGTATATACAGTCTCAGTTGTAGCTTAACAGATCAAAACAGAGTTTTTATGGACATCTAGCATAAATAAGTTATGCAACAGGAGAAAGAAACTGCTGTCAAAGAATAAGAGGGAACAGGCTTAGCAGAAGTAGAACACCCTCCATAGCTTAAACAAGCAAATTAGATGTCTTGTAAAGTTCTCTAAAGTTAACTATGAAACTAAATTAGCATCCCCAGCTAAGGATAATCTCAAGGCATTCTTCAGCTATGTCCAAAATCTAAAAGGGAGGGCCCAGCTTTGTGCCAAATAAGTAATGGACAGTACCATTGATACTGAACCTGAGGACATCATCAACCTGCTATCATACAGTTTTGTTGAAAACGTCACCCTCCCCACCCCACCCCCGTCTGCACCAACCATTCCCCAAAGCATACCTGACACTAGTACCCTACCAAGTACCACCAAAGAGCTGGTCATAACCGCAATCTCCAAGGCCAAAAACACAGCCTCTGTGGTACTGGATAACATTCCAGGTTGCTTACTAAATGGTCTAAAACAGGAGTTAGCGGAACCACTGAGCATGCTCTTCAACCTCAGTCTAAGTACTGGCTTTGGCTTAACAGAGTGGAAAACAACAACAATGATAAACCCCTTGCCCAGAGGGGGTTCTTCAGCTGACCCTGGGAACTACAGACCCATAAGCCTAACCAGCCTTATCTGTAAGGCCATGGACAGAATCATCATGGACCTCATCAGCAAGGATATAGGAGACCTTCCAACTCTTAACCCGACTCAGTTTGGCTTCGTCAAGGGCAGGTCATGCCTATTGAACCTGGTGGACTTCTTTGAGAGTGTCACCAAAGCCCTAGATGAAGGCAGAACAGTATATATTGCATATCTCTACCTGGCCAAGGTCTTTGATACAACCCCCTACTCAAACATCATTGAGAAACTCATCCAGCTGGGGAGAAACCCATATGTTATTAGATGGGTTGCCAAATGGCTCACTAACAGAATGCATACAATCAAAGTTGGAGATTCCACCTCTACCAGCAGGCCCATTACCAGTGGTGTTCCACAAGGTTCTGTGCTGGGCCCCCTACTGTTTGGAATCTATTTCTCAGGAATCTAGGCAAAAATAGATGGCCTATGGCTTACTAAGTTTAATGATGACTGTAAATTGGGTGTAATCATAGAAACCCCCAACAATATTAGCATTCTACAAAATGGGCTCCCACAGATAAATGATTGGTGCCAGAGTCATGGACTTAAACTCAATGCAAAAAAAATGCATTATCATCTCCTTCAGCAAAGGCGACATCCCAGCAAATTATAATATTAATAATACCCCCTAAGTTCAAACCCAGTGGTGAGAGATTTGGGAACGCATGGTGATAGCAACCTTAACTTTGATCACCATGTGTTCACAGCTGTAAGGAAAGCCTTCTACATTGCACATCTCATAAGTAAGGGTGTAGCATCTAAAACTAAGGGGGTAATAATTCCCCTGTAATCACCGCTCATCAGACCAATAATAGAGTACAATGCTTTCTTCAGTATGTATCTTACCAGACACCTACAGCAGCTGGAGAGACCTCAGAGGTTTCTTACAAAGATAATTCATGGCCTACAACACATGATCTACGTGGACAGACTGAAGGCCCTGTCACTGTACTCTGTCTCATATAGACTGCTTATAGGTTACTTGTGTCTGGCCTACAGAGCAGACTCAAACCCTTCCTTAATGGAAATGCTGCACATCCACAAATCAAACTGGACAAGAGTCACTCATTCTAGGGACCTTATCCTAGCCTGCGACGTTAATAGAACTTTCCATTCCTCTGGAACAAATTCCCAGTTCATGTAAAACAGAGCTCTGCAATGACTCTATTTAATCGTAACTTGGACAATTGGGTGGGAACCTGTAAATTTATCCTGGGGGATTTCACCTATGTCCCTCTTGGACATGGCCAGCTGGTGCTGATCTTAGATACACAGCCAGCGGTGGTCTTAGATCATAGCTTCCCAATGCAAATATAGACTAAGGTGTATAACAGAACAAAGGTATAACATGGCTAGGCTTGTAAAGGCTCTAACGCCAATAGCCTAGTAACCTCCTATGATCCTATGATTCTATGATATAACAGATTATTTCTCTCTCTCTTTCACTTTTCCTTTTACCAGTATAGTCAAATTGGTTGTTAAGTCCTCTCTTGTTTTGGTTATTTGAACATTCTGTTCATATTTTCTGTTGACACTGCTTCTGATTGTTCAATCAGAATGGATGTTCAGACATTAGTCTTTGATATGCTGGACATGAAAATTGTATCTTTATGTAATACAAGATCTACTGTTTAATCATGAATAAAGGCCCCTTCATTTCATGCAGGAGCTAATTCTACACCTTTGTTAGGTGCTGGATGGTTTCTTTATCTTTAGTTTTCATAGTCCAGTCATATAATATCTAAGTATAATAACTTATTTAACTCAATAAATACCAGTGCTGGCAGTGCTGTTTTCATTGCTGAACAGAAATTAAAGTTGATTTTACTTTAGAAATAAAAAAGACTATTACATAAAATTATTTCACATTACAAAGGATACTATCTCTTATTTCTACAAAATACAGACCCTACTGAGCAATCTGAGGGCAGGTAGATTATGTTGTAACCATAGGGTTGCATTACATTAGCTCTGTGTTTTTTTAACTTATTTAACTGCAGAAATGATAGCTGCGGGCATAAGTAAAGTTAACAGCTCAAGTTCCATGGGACAAGACAAAGTACCTGGTGGCTTCTCACTGAGAATCAAGGAATAACTATTTTTGGCTACTTGTTTGGCCATTTGTCCTGTGGTTTATAATAACTGATGAGAGCCCTATCAACAGTATTAAGAAAAATGCCAGCAGGTGTCCACATCCATGACTTTGGACAACCTGCTGCATAATATCAGTTTACAGAGGGGGAGGAGATCATATCAGACCTAAACACTTCCCAGCCTATCGGTCAGGCCAGTATTCTGTGTTACATTATAGACTGAGTCATAACTGAGCTGATCTGAAATGACACAGCTGTTCTACTTCTGCTCGATATGGAATAGTATAGGTCAGCCAGTGGAAGACCTTATCTTTTTAGTTTTGTGATTAGGCACACTCTATAGGGTTAAGCCTTTCCCAAATGTGTCCACCAGAAATGCCATAGCCAAGACTCATGTACTTTCCACCCTATTATACACTTCACCAATATTCACAAATCTCAGAAAAACTGACGTAAATAAACTCAAGTCCTGTTATAACAAAATAGCAAGATTTGCCACAAACCTCCCTTTTAGATCACACTGTTGCACTTCACTGCACCAAGGACCTTGTCCAGCCCAATTGCAGCTGTTGATCCCTTAGATCTACCAATAAAGTCCTACTAAAAATAATTAAATCCAGCAATAGCTATGGGGATTCCCTGTTTTCAAACCAAATATCTAAGTACTGGAATTCCATACCCTAAACAATAATCAGTACCACCAACACTTCCATATTTAAACTTCTACTAAAGGAGCACCACACCAACAACTGGGTCTGCTATTGTACTGAGCTTGGCTGAACAAACATCCCTTTCACCAATCCTCACTAGGCCTCTCTCTCTTATTCAAAGTCTATCAAGCTACTTCCATTCCCCACCTTTTCCCATTCTCAGCTTCCTTCTACTCAACTTCAATAATACATGTTAGTATGAGATGTCAAGTCAATTGGGTGTATATTAGTGTATCGAATGGACTAAATAGCAAAAGTTATTTAGTCAATCCGATACTGTCGAAATGGCAAAATATTAAAGACATGGAACATCGAATTTTTTCCTAAAGAAAAAATTTGGTGGGCCGTTTTTGGGACTTTGCCATTTCCTCCACTATGGTGCAATCTCAGAGTTGGTATATTTTAGTAGGGGGGTGTGGGGGAGGGGGCGAAGCCCCCCACTTATCTTTGTGTTTAAGTGTTTTTATTTTTTATTTTTTTTTGTGGAGCAGCAAATCTTTTCCCTGGGAAAAAATTTGCTGTTCCGTGTATGCGATATTTTGTGGTTTCGACATTATCAGTAAGATGAAATAGCGCTTGCTGTTTTTATCATACGATAATGTAATATAGATGCAGTCAATCAATACTGTACTGTACTGTAGCAGTACTCAGAAGCATGCTTGTCTGCACTAATTTCATGACTATTGATATTCCCTCTCCTTCTACTCCCCCCATTTGTATGCTATTCATGTTATTGATTGACTGCATTATTACTTTCTATTTCATGTTATCCACCTTATATTTTGAATCTTCCATGTCTTTAATACTTGTTGTTTTATCACCTCATCTATAGTTGTAAATTCTTTTGTAATGGAGCATTTCTCCCTGGGCCTCCTCTGAAAATGAACCAGTGGCCCAGTCGGACTTTCCTGGAAAACAAATGTAAAATAAATAAATCTTCAGAAGGTGTATCAGCAGTACCTGATGAAGGATTTATTTATTTATTTGTTTGTTTGTTTTATGTTTGTTAACTGAGTTAGTGCCATGGTCTAAAGACCCTTTTCTGGCATAACCAGGGCTGTAAGGCAAAGTATGAGGGTATTTACAGACATTAATACAAATGGTCAGATTATTATAATATGTTAAAAAATGTATTTGTATATTATATTGGACTGCATATTGCAATAGTAGTAAGCAAATCACTAATGCTTCAATTTAATGGCTGTGCAATGTTAGCAGTAAGTTTAATGCTGTACAGCACCTTAATACAAGTTGAAATAATTCAGCAAACATAGTAACACTCAGCACAGGGAATATACAAATGCATTTAAGTGTAGAAGTTACCATGGGATACATACAATAAATATTTATAGTGGAGGGCAACATTTGTGAGAAAGGAACCTAAAATGTGTGGAATTTATGAAGAATAAGGTTATTGTGAGAGATTAAGAGAATGTGAACTACATCTGGCACATGGGAGCAGTAGTGCCTTTATTGTTATTTGTTGATAATGTAAGTAGAAAAGAATTAGAGAAGTAAACATGAATAAAGGAGTTTGTCAAAAGGAAAGTGGAAATGTAGTTGTTATATGTATGTACAAAATATTAAGACATTAAGAAAAGAAATAATACCAATGCATCTTTGGCCAGTGGGAAGTAAGTTAGCTTATTGTTAAAGCACTGACATTGAAAGGATTTTTGACATAACTTTTTAGAGACGTTCTAAACTCTATGTAGGATCTAATGTCCCAAGATGTCCTATAACACCTTGACACTTACTGGGCATACTGATTTCCTTGACTTTATCCTGACCTTACTTAGTTAATCCTAATCAATATCAGGAAATAATTTACAATTAAAAGTTTTAGTGGTCAGTCTATACATAGTCCAGGTAAAATGCTAGTTAAGCTACAGGCTATAACAAGTCAGGCTAGGATTTATCTGTGTATCCCAAAAATGATTACAAGTCATTTCCTCCAGGGGTCTGCACTGGGGACAATTTTTTTGACCATAGATTAGGGATAGCAAAATAAGTTGACAATCACAAAATATATAAAATTACTGTGTAAAGAAAAAAAACACTAAAGTTCTCCAATATGATATAAAAAATATGCACCAAATACAGCCATAATGCCTTCTCTTTTATGCTAGTAAATACAGCATCACAAGACTTGACAAGAAATAAGGACATAATGCATGCTTACAAAATAAATAGAGAAGTCATAGAAAAAGTCATTGGGCCAGATTCAGGAAGGCTTACACGGAGTTCAAGAGTAGTGTAAGCCTCCGTGTAAGCCTCCTGATTCAGCAACAGCCCAAATCTCCGTGTAAGAGACAGCTAACACGTCTCTTACACGGAGTGGGCGTGGAAATGCTCAATACCTCATTTGCAGCTCCAAGATATGCAAATGAGGTATGTGAGCGATCCACGAAGCCCAAACCAGTCCGTGTAACGGACGTGTTAGCTGCAGAAATGTACTCAGCTGACAACTGAGTACATTTCTGCAAATTAAAACGGAGCTATGTCAGCTCCAAATAAAGGGTGCATTTGTTATATTAAGCATGCCAATGGCCAAATATGTGGCCATTGGCATGAAAGTGTTGCAAAAAAAGTTATATAACTTTTTTTTTTCACGGATTTATGTGTTTAACTGTAGCGCACACCAGCAAACGGGTGCGCTACCTAAAACTGAAAACCGAAGCTTATAAGCCCACAATTGTGGGATTTATGTATTACATGAAATGTCAATGGAGGGACTTGCAGAGCAAAAACAATATGGCCTCCGTTTAGTGGTTGTCAAGGGGGGGAAGCTCCGTGTAAGATATGTAACTAAGCATTACTAGGCAATCCTATGTAAATGAGGCTTACAATACTGAATCACACTGCCACATAAGTAATGAGCACTTTCTGAGTCATGTAAGAGTTAGAGAAGGGGAGGAACAGAGTAAGAGGTAGGTGACATCATGGGGGGGAAGGATAGAAAGAAATGTACCAGATTGGAGGGCAATGTAAGGTAAGAGATGACAGACAGACATCAGGGAGGGAGGTGTGTCCCAACAGAACACTGGGAATGTCAAGAAATTGAGGGCATACGCTATCCCTACACTCTAAGTTTCTTGAAATACGTGCATGCGCGCGTGTGCGCGCGTGTAAGGCAGGTTCAACATGTGGGAGCGTGTTGCAAACTGTTTACAACGGTTTGCACGGGCGTGCACGTGTGTAAGGCGGTGTGCGCGCGTTTTAGCATGAATCAGCCTAGCTAACACCGTGTAAGGATGTGTGCGCGCGTGTAACACCGTGTAGGGATGTGTACACGCGTTTAAGCTACTGTGAGCGTGTTTAAGCCGGTGTGCACATTGCTCCCCCTCAGGAAACAGAGAGGAAATAGGAAACAACCAAAATACAGGGAAACTGCCAGAAGATACTACTAAAGTTAATTGGTGGAAACAATTAGAAGCAGGCAATTACACAGGCAGACTAGAAGCCCAACCCAGCACTTAAAACACAACAAAGAGCAGTGCAGGCTGTTTCTCACAAGAGATACTGCCAGAAACTAAGCTATCAGAGTTGAAACCTGAAAAAGCTGAACTCAGAGCAGAAATGCTAGGGGCTGCCATAGCTGTTATAATCAGACATAGGCGAATTGCCGAGGGTGGTGATAATGCAGATGCTGACAGACAACCCAGAGTGAGGAGAAGGAGAAGAGTATACAGGCCTAGGGTCACCTACCATGGGTTACATGAGCTGGAGATAGTAGAGCTATAGAGTGGACAGAGAGCTCCTGCAGCAGATTGTTGAGCTGTGCAGGCCACGCCTCACACACAGAACCAACAGAGGGGAACCCATCCCAGTGGAAACCAAGGTATGTGCTGGCCTAAGAATACTAGCAACAGGTACCTTTCAGAGACCAACTGGCGATATGATGGGGATATCACAGGCATCAGCCTCCAGGGTACTGCACCAGTTCCTGGATGGCATGTCACCACATGTCAGTGATCATATATATGTCCCTAGTGACCGTGAGGTTGTGTCCAGCAATATGCGTCTCTTCCAGCAAATAGCGGGATACCCTGAGGTGCTGGGTGCAATAGACTGCACGCACATACGCATCAAGGCACCAGCCGGTGAGCGGGTAGAGTCTACATTAACCGCAAGGGATACCCCTCCATCAACTGCCAGGTCGTGTGTGATGCCCAGGGCATAATAATGAATGTGTGTGCTGGCTGCCCTGGTAGCTACCACGATTCCCACATCTGGCATCTGACGCAGCTGTACCAATCATTTGCCAATGGGGACTTCCCACACGGACACCTAGTGGGGGATGCTGGTTATGCACTTGAGCCGTGGCTGATGACACCCATCAGAAATGCACACACACCCGAACAGGAACGCCATAATGAGGCACACGCACAAACACGTAATATCATAGAGCGTGTGTTTGGGCTGCTCAAGTCACGGTTCCGGTGTCTGGACACGTCTGGTGGAGCTTTGCAGTACACACCAACTACATGTACCCAAATGATCATGATATGTGCTATGCTACATAATATGATCCTGCGGAAACAGCTGCAGCAGGACCAGCACAGGGCTGGGCCAAACATCCCCACCATTGCCAAGGCCACCACAGGCAGGGGTGACTTGGAGGAGGAACAACCTGACCTTGTCCCAGTAGGCAGAAGGAGGCGTGCCCAGTATGCCCTGGCCTTGGCAAAGAGGCAACGATAGCACATATGCTTGGTCAGTAGGAACACTGGGACTGATACCCACTCTGACTCACTCATACAGTAACAGGGATGCCTAACATGACACAACCTGCTTCCAAATGTACAGGGAGTGTAGTATGTGCATCCGACAGAGGCAGCCCTGCAGCACCACCCGAGGCATGAATGCCATGTGTTAAGTAATGTAATACCATGTATCATATGCACACCTGAGGACCATGACTAACATCCACCCTCACCAATCATAAACCACAAAAACACAAACCCACCTCATAGCTATCACAAGGGATAGGAACCTAGATGTAATGCTACCCAATGGCAAAGGTATAAACAGCAAGATGTGTGCAGTGTAAATGCACACAGTATAGGGAATGCACATATCAGTGCTGTAATAGAAAACAGGGTCAAAGCGCACATCAGCACCCTGACACTACCAGGGTCACACCTCATACAGTGATGTACATGTGCAAAAACATGGAACAAGATACAAAATGAGGGTGACTACCAATAAATGGCATGGATAACCACACACCCCTGTTGTTACCACAACAAGAAGCAACATGCATTAGCCATGGTCAAACACCAATGGCTAAAACTGACTACTACTATATAGCTTGCTGCAGACCACTGTCCTAATAGCAGCAACTGCCCCAGGCCTATGTTCACAGGTTCACAG
This sequence comes from Protopterus annectens, assembly GCF_019279795.1. Lineage (NCBI taxonomy): Eukaryota > Metazoa > Chordata > Ceratodontiformes > Protopteridae > Protopterus > Protopterus annectens. The sequence continues at coordinate 331,005,146 of NC_056733.1, forward strand.
GTTCATACTAGGCTATCTGCCCTAGGGCATTTATAAGCCTAGACCAGAGTTCCGTGGAGTCTGCCGCACCTTCACTCTGACGGATAATTTGCCCATTATATTGCTGTGCCTCTGACAAGCAGTGATACTGAGGTTATCCCTGGGGCATACCTGCAATCTCCCATCCATTGATTAAGATCTCACTTGAACAAAGCCAGTGAGGTACTCAGCCTCACATGTACCAGGATGTTGTTCCACAGCATAGGGACTCTCTGGTTGAAGAATCTGTCCCTCCAGCACATCCTATTAATATCTGTGTTGAGGTTTAAATCTCCTGCCACTGTAGTTCTGATGGATGTAGAGGTCTTGAGGTGAAGCGTGTACATTAACTCAGGTTTGGACATGGCCTTGGATGTCAGGCACAGGTCACCTCTGAGCAGACGGTAAGTCACGGAATCAAGCTGGAATTCCTCCAGTAGGGCAGCATAAGAAATATGTTTGAGACCCTTTCTCCTCCTGTCGAGGAATTTGTGGGCCCATCCAATTGCCATAGGTGTCGGGTCATATACATGCTGAATGGGGCATTGCACTCAATCAATGGTCCGATGAGTGAAGAGTACAGGGGAACAATGACCTCCCTGGATGTAGATGTGAATCCCTGCATGATGAGGTGGGCAATGTAGAAGTTCTACCTAACTACCCTGGCAACGTGAGTGTCAAACAAAAGGTTACTCTCAACCTGGGTGCCCAGGTCCCTGATAACCTCCTGTGTGCTTAGAGGATTGCCACCTACATGGGAACTAGTGGTAACCTTGTTCTTCCCAAAGGGTATGGCTATGCATTGTTTAGTGTGTAATGTAAGGCCATGGCTCTGGCACCAGTTATCCGTGACTATGACACCCTTCTGAAGGATGTCTGTGTCAGATGGGTGTCCAACTATGGTTCCCAGTCTGCAGTCATCTTCAAACTTTGTCAGCCATAATCCTGCTATGTTTGCTTGTACTTCTGAAAAGTAGATGCTGAGCAATAGTGGGCCCAGGACTGAGCCCTGTGGGACACCACTTGTGACAGTTGTGGAGTGTGACATGGCACCAGCAAGTCTGAACCTGTCTGTTCTGTCACGTAGCGGTTTGCAACCCATCCTGTGATGTATGGGTTCACATTTAAGCTGGTGATGTTTTCAATGATACCCAAGTGGGGTATTGTGTTGAAAGCCTTTGCCAGGTCAAGGTAGGCTGTGTGGAGTGCCTTGCCCTTGTCAATGGCCTTGGTGTCTGTTATGAAACAGTCAACCAAGTTTAAAAGGCATGATCTGCCCTCAACAAAGCCTAACTGGGTTGGATCTAATGTCTGCAAGTCCCCTATGTCCTCATCTATGACTTCCATTATGATCTTCTCCATAGCTTAGCAGACCCTGCTTGTCAAGCTGATGGGATGGTAGTTTCCGTGGTCGGTGGAGGCACCCCATGTGAAGTGGGTCCACCATTGACATATGCCACTCCTTGGGAACATATCCTGAGTTGAGGCTAAGATCATACAGCTGCCCTGACTGCGGGTTTAATTCTTGAGTGAGTTCATGGAGCACAAAACCAGGGACACCATCTTGTCCCATGGATGCTGCGTCCTTTCCCTTGGATAGAGCAGTTCCCACCTGAGCATTTGAGATGTTTGGGGGGCTACAATCCTCTTTCATACATATCTCTCCAGTTGTGGTGGAGGGGTGGGTGGAGAAATCTGCACTGAACCTGTCAGCCAGTATGTTGGCAATGTCTGTAGGTTCAGTGATATTTACAGCATTCTGAGCCTATTCTGAGCATATCTGGGAGTTTCCTCCCAGGTGTGTAACGATCTATAAAAGGCCTCATTGTTGTCCCGTGAGCCCTTAGTGGGTTTACTCCCAATATTCGCCTTGGATGATTTCATGGGGAACTCAGTGTTTCACCTATATTGAGCAGGGGTGTCTACCCTTCCACGGATATCGCTCTATCTTGTAGTACCTCCTTCCTTGTGTTGTAGTGCTTGTTTATGGCTGAGGTCCACCACACTGGACGCTTGCCTCTGGTACAACGAGTCTGTGTTTTGTTTGGGATTGCCTCATCCATGCAGTCTTGAAGGTGCTGGTAGAAGGCAGTTGTAAGTGATACAGTGGCTTGGGTAATGGTGTCTGCTGGCTTGGGGCTTTGAAAGAGACCACAACAGTCATTAGAAGTGTGTAGTCGGCTTCTGAGAGGTTCTGCACTGTGGTCTTTTCTATCTGGGGTGGAGGTGGGATGTGGACTTCCACTGAGAGTAGGTCATGATCCGATCTCACCAATGATGGGTATACCTCTGGTGTTGAACATTGTGAGCCCATGTTTGTGATGATGAGATCTACTATGTTGTTTCCTCTTGTGGGGATGGTGACTAGTTCTTCCATGGCATGTGAGTGTATGAACTCTAGGAACCTGTGGGCTAGAGTGTTGTGGCTGTAGTACTGATCCCAGTCTATATTTGGATAGTTGGGATCACCCAGTGTGATGGTGTTTGCAGGTACATGTATCCCCGCCACTGTTTTCATGAAAGCTCTGTGAGGTACCTGAGTTTCAGAGGATGGCCTGTAACATGCTACAAACTTCAGAGCAGTCTTGCCTATGGTTAATTGCACCCGGATGGTGTACAATGCATTGTGTGTTGCCACCAACCATGAGGTGAGGGTGTCCCTGATGAATATTGCTATTGCCACCCCTCATAGTGGTAATATGTGTACTGCATAGATACGAAATATTGTGCCTCTGACTTAGTAGTGACACATTATGACCACCTTACATAATTGAATAATGTGACTATGCCTCTGTCCAGTCTGTGCCCCTGTCCACATGCAGCTGTCCAGATGTCTCTTGAAGAGAGTCAGTGAGGTACTCTGTCTAACATGAACTGGGATACTCTGCTAGAGTGTGAGATGCCTCTGAGTTATGACTCTGTCCCTTCAGCATGTCCTATACATGTATGTGCTGAGGTTCAAATCTTTAGCTCCCATGTTTCTGGTGGATGTGGATTGCTTGCAGTGGAGCATGTCTACCAAATCCTGATCGGACATGGTCTTGTATGTCAGGCATAGGTCACCTGTAATGTATGTGGTATGACACTGAAAAAGCTTGTTTTAGTTATTCTGGAAGTATATGACATGTGTTGTAGATCCCTGATCGTCATGTTAAGGTACTTGTGGGGTCTCTCCAGCTGCTGCAAGTGCTGGTTGAGGTACATACCAAATGGGGCGTTGTATTCAAGCATGGGCCTGATAAGGGAGAAGTATAGTGGTACAATGACCTCCTATGGTCTGGATGGAATACCCTCCATGATAAGGTGGCCAAGATAGAAAGTCTGTCAAACAACTTTGGCAACATGGGTGTCAAATGAGATGTCACTATCTACATGTGTCCCCAGCTGTCTGATTTGTTTCCTGTACTCATTGGGTTGCTGTCTATGTACAGATCTGTGGGTACTGTGTTCCTCCCAAAGGGGATGGCTACACATCAGTCGCAGTCAGTTTTAGGCCATGAGTCCAGCACCAGCTATCTGTCAGTGTGACGGCAGTCTGTAGGATGTGTGTGCTGGCTGATGTATTCACTATGGTGCCCAGGTTGCAGTCATCTGTAAACTTTGTCGGCCACAACCCTCCTATGCTTGCTTTCACATCTGAAAAGTAAATACCAAATAAGAGAGGTCCCAGGACACAACCTTGTGGGACACCACTTGTGACTGGCTTCGAACCTGACAAGGCACCTGCAATGTTGACATTATGGGTTCTGTTTCTGAGCCATTTTGCAACCTATGCTGTGACATATGGTGTTATATCTCAGCTGTTGAGCTTGTCTATGATGCCTGAGTGGGGTATTGTGTCAAAGGCCTTAGCCAAGCGCAGGTAGGTTGTGTGGACTGTGTAGCCCTCATCAACGGCTCTACTGACAGTTTCAAAGTAGTCAACTTGGTGCAAAACGCAGGATCTGCACTGTACAAAGCTGAATTGGGTGTGATCAAGGGTCTGTAGGACACCAATGTCTCTGTGTGGAAGCTCCATAATGACCCTTCACAAAGCTTTGCAGACAAGGCTGTTTAAGCTTGTGTGGTGGTAGCTGCCAGGGTCTGTGGAGGCATCTCCTTTGTGGAGTGGGACCACTGTTGCCGTACGCCAGTGTTCAGGTACAGATCCTGTAGCAAGGCTAAGGTTAAATAGGATATGCATATACAGGTTTATCTCCATCTGTAGTTCACATAGCATGCAACTGGGGATACCATCAGGTCCCATTGATGCTGTGTACTCGTCTTTGCTGACTGCAGCTCTCACATGGACATCCAGGATGACAGTGAGGTTACATACAGCTGTGATAACTATCATGTCTTGGGGGTGAGGGAGGGGTACATTGCACTGAACTGGTCTGCCAGGGTGTCAGTAATATCTGTCAGGTCCCTGGGATATAAGTTGTTGTGTACCAAATCTGAGCATATATGAGGGTTCCCACCCAGGCGTCAGACATAACTGAAGAAAGCAGTGTGGTTACCTTCATCGTCTGTGGTGATTTATGTCCCCAAGTTGAACTTGGGTGTCTTTATGTGAGAATGTAGCTTTCTACTACTGCTGATCACAGCTGCCTTACATTCTGGAGATGTAGCTCTGTCTTGCATTAGTATCCTTCATCTGTTATACAGTTTGTTTATGGCTGGGGTCCACCAGACAGGCCACTTTCCCTTGGTGGTGAAGGTGTCATTCTCATTTGTGATTGCATGGTCCATGCTTACTCGGAGATGTCCGTAGAAAGTGTCTGTGCAGGAGTCACCATTGTGTGTTGTGGTTTCCACTGGCCCAGTGGGCTTAATGGATACCATCTCAGTCCGAAGAAGTGTGAAGTCAGCTTCTGAGCTGTTTGTCACTATACCCTGGTATCATACTAGCACTGACACAGGTGTAAACAATTCCCCAGAATCCATCAAACAAAATGGACATGCAGGCTTACAGATGCCCTAGGGGGGTAGCCTAGTATGAACCCATTATGATACAGATTGTACAGGACACTACAGATAACCCCAAGGCTGTTGCAAATGATGGTAGTAAGCATGTTGTTGATTCCTGGATATGCTCCGGATCACACCGATATTACAAACAACATACCAGACACACACAGGTATGGCCAACATACACCCTGACATGTGCAGTGCAAACCCCCCCCCCATAATGCCAAATACCTTCCCCAGCAGACTGCCGCCTCCCTGACATTATGTCACCCTTACCACAGGGTACGTACCCAAAGAGCAGTGTACAACAACAGTGGGTGTTCTCAACAAAGGTGTCTCCTGAATGGATAGGAAAAACAACCACCACAGAATCATGAGAGGTTTGGTCTGCACAGCTATGGAAAGGACCAGCATGTACCACAGACATAATGATATTGTGGATCTATTGACACCCGACCCTACCCAGTGTGGGTTTACAAAGTGCAGACCCCACCCCTAAACATGTGTGACTCAGTTGAAACAGTACTTGAAGTCAGTGATGAGGGCAATGTGGTCCACACAGTGTAGCCGGACCTTGAAAAGCCTTCTGTACAATACCCTATGTGTTCCGTATAGATTTGCTCACCAGCTGATATATACACCCCAATGTCATGGGAGGGGTTGCAAACCAGACCAACGACAGAACTGACATGGTCAGACATGCAGCAGCCATGTCAGACTACAAACCACATATAACAGGCATCCCACAAAGCTTGGTCCTGGGACCTTCACCATCTGGTATATATGCCCCATAGGTACAGGCCAACAAGTAAGGACTGTGCTGGAACATGTTTGTAGAGGACAACAAGCCGCCTGACATATCTGATACACCAGCTGACACAAGCATCCCATAAAAGGGCCACATAGAAACAGACAGCTGGTGCCATAGCCATGTCAGCATGTTAAATGGTGAAAACAGTATAGTCAGCCTCTGTGGATAATCCAGTAAGTGACCACCAATTCCCACATAGGTGTCGACCCATGACATTCCTAACATGTAATGCCAGAATGGGGGACACAAGGTGATAGATATCCTGCATTGGACAAAAATGTGGCTGTAGGGTTAACAGCAACAATCCATATACCAACCTAATCATGAGGGTTATGACATCTAGCTAAGGGAGGTCATTGTGGTTTTGCAGTTATCTTTCAGCAGCATTACAAATGACCACAACAGCGCCTGTGTGGTGTACCTCAGCAGATAGATTCAGCAACTGTAAAGTCCACAACAGTACCTCACCAGGAGTATCAAAGAGCTGGAACACATGTAATGTGTCGCCTGATTAAACAGAATGCAGTTACACACACTGCCATGCTGGCCACCCAGACACAAGCTGTGCCTGATGTAGAAAGCCATGTCCAAGCTGTCAGCAATGCACATGCCGTACCTTGTACAATGTGAATGGCAGGGAGATATGCACATGAGGGACCTGAACCCCAGCACTGACATATATAGGACAGGCTGTACTGCATTATCCAAAACACAGAAGCCACCCCACACATGAGTAAACTAACACTACAGGTTGTCCATAAAGACACTGGTTGAGTCCCTCAACAGGAATCCTAATGAGTGGATGGGAGATGGGAGGTTTACCCTGGGTATCAATGTTATGTCACAGGTAGACAGAGGCACAGTATACTAAACAAGACATATGACATGTCAAACTACGCTTACAATGTGTTGATGGACAAACACATTCTCCGACTAGCATTAGGTCAAGATACCTCTTGAACACAGCCAGCAAGGTGCTCTGCCTCAAATGGACCAGGATTGTATTCCACAGCATAGGAGTCTCCGGTGATAACTCCATCCCTACAACATGTCCAACATACATCCCTGCTAAGGTGTCAGTCACCTGCACTAGTGGTTCAGGTGGATCTTCTGAGTCTGAGGTGGAGCATGTCCATCAATCTCTGTTTGGACATGGCCTCGCATGTCAGGCACATGTCACCTCTAAGCAGACGGTATGTGAGTGAATAGAGTGTGAGTGTCTTCAATCTGGCAGCATATGACAGCTGTTGTGGTTCCTTGATCCTTTAGGTGAGGGACAGTCAGGGTGTCTCCAATTGCTGCAGATGTTGGGTGAGATACAGCCAGAATAGGGCATTTGACTTGATCACCGGTCTGATAACTGAAGAGTACAGGGGAACAATGACCCACTAGATCTGGATGTGAATCCCATCCTTATCAGGTGGGCAATGTAGAAGGTCTTCCTAGCCACTTTAGCAATGTGAGTCTGAGAAGAATGGCGACTGTCAACCTGGGTCCCCAGGTCCGTGATAACCTCCTCTGTGCTTAGAGGATTGCCACCAATATGGTAGCTTGGGGTCACCTTGCTTTTCCTGAAGGGTATGTCTACACATGTTGTGCACTCTGACTTCAGGCCATGGCCCTGGCACCAGCTATCAGTTACTGTGAGTCCCTTCTGAAGGATATCTGTGTGTGATGCACTGTCCACTATGGTGCCCAGTGTGCACTCATCTGCTAACATTGTCATCCAAAGTCCTCCCATGTTGGCCTGTTCTCATGGGAAGTACATGACAAACAATGGTGGCCAAGGACTGAGCCCTGTGTGACACCACCTGTGACCAGCCTGGAGTCTAACATAGTGCCAGCAACTCTAACCCTGTGGGTCCTGTCCTTAAGCCAGTTTGCAACCCATCTTGTGACATATGGGTTTACATTTCAGTTGTGAGGTCTTTCCACAATACCTGAGTGGGGTATTGTGTTGAAAGTGTTAGCAATGCCAAGGTAGGTTGTACGGACTGCCTTTCCCCAACAATGGCCTAAGTGACCAATTTGAAGATGTCAACCCAGTACAAAAGGCATGATCTGCCCCTGACCAAGGCAAAATGGGATGGGTACAATGTCTGCATGTCCCCTATATCTTTGTTTATGAGCTCAATTATGATCCTCTCCATAGATTTGCAGACTACACTTGTTAAGCTTATGGGGCAGCAATTAACAGGGTCTGTAGAGGCACTGCCTTTGTGCAGATGTGCACAACTGGACCTTAACCAGCCTGTTGTGCACACTATGGAAATGTAAATCAGTGATAGGACTGAAGCCCAGGATACTGACCACCACAGTGAAAGTACTGAAACACTACACTAGACAGTGCTACAGTGTTAGGTCAGTATGAACGGATGTTGACAATTGTGTGCAAAGTATCCCATGCAAAACCTGCAGGCACAGTATACTCCCAGTTTTGTTCACACAAAAAGCATTCGGACAGTAACTACACAACATGGCACAGAACACACAACCATAAACTGGAGGTATTTGTTGAAGGTCACACTCATCCACAAATGTGATGGGCTGCAGAGTTCAACATATGTAAAGCCCACACTGGGCATGCTCACACACTTAGATAAATGAGACATCTTTCACACAACATGCCACAGGAAGGCTGAACTGGGCATGCTCACACACTTGGTCCAACTGTTACCCCTAGCAAATGTGAAAACACACCAGAGGATGGTCGTCCCCCTTTCTAGACACTGATCATGTAAGCACCCTATAAGTATATTGGAGAAAAGGATTCTCTCAGTAATCCGAATAGCGCGCCGTGCTAATGCGTCCGTCTCTAGTGTCATAACATAGTTAGGTAGGGGTTTGAATCCAGCAGGTGGCAAGTGTGTGTGAAGGGGGGTAAGTGTGTATGAAAGAAACATCCCTTTTGGCAACTGGGAAAACACACCACAGGATGATCATTCCACTTTCTAGACTCTGATGATGTCAGCACCCTATAAGTATATTGGAGCAAAGGATTCTCCCAGTAATCCGAATAGCGCGCCGTGCTAATGCGTCCATCTCTAGTGTCATAACATAGTTAGGTAGGGGTTTGAATCCAGCAGATGACAAGTGTGTGTGAAGGGGGTAAGTGTGTGGGTATGAAAGAAACATCCCTTTTGGCAACTGGGAAAACACACCACAGGATGATCATTCCACTTTCTAAACTCTGATGATGTCAGCACCCTATAAGTATATCAGGGGAAAGGACTTTCCCCAGTAATGCGAATAGCGCTGTGCTAATCGTCCGTCTCTAGTGTCTTAACATAGTTAGGTAGGGGTTTGAATCCGGCAGATGACAAGTGTGTGTGAAGGGGGTAAGTGTGTGGGTATGAAAGAAACATCCCTTTTGGCAACTGGGAAAACACACCACAGGATGATCATTCCACTTTCTAAACTCTGATGATGTCAGCACCCTATAAGTATATCAAAAGGACTTTTCCCAGTAATGCGAATAGCACGCTGCGCTAATGCGTCCGTCTCTAGTGTCTTAACATAGTTAGCTAGGGCATTGAATGCCGCACATGACAAGTGTGTGTGAAGGGCGTAAGTGTGTGGGTATGAAAGAAACATCCCTTTTGGCAACTGGGAAAACACACCACAGGATGATCATTCCACTTTCTAAACTCTGATGATGTCAGCACCCTATAAGTATATCAGGGGAAAGGACTTTCCCCAGTAATGCGAATAGCGCGCTGTGCTAATGCGTCCGTCTCTAGTGTCTTAACATAGTTAGGTAGGGGTTTGAATCCGGCAGATGACAAGTGTGTGTGAAGGGGGTAAGTGTGTGGGTATGAAAGAAACATCCCTTTTGGCAACTGGGAAAACACACCACAGGATGATCATTCCACTTTCTAAACTCTGATGATGTCAGCACCCTATAAGTATATCAGGGGAAAGGACTTTCCCCAGTAATGCGAATAGCGCGCTGTGCTAATGCGTCCGTCTCTAGTGTCTTAACATAGTTAGGTAGGGGTTTGAATCCGGCAGATGACAAGTGTGTGTGAAGGGGGTAAGTGTGTGGGTATGAAAGAAACATCCCTTTTGGCAACTGGGAAAACACACCACAGGATGATCATTCCACTTTCTAAACTCTGATGATGTCAGCACCCTATAAGTATATCAGGGAAAGGACTTTCCCCAGTAATGCGAATAGCGCGCTGTGCTAATGCGTCCGTCTCTAGTGTCTTAACATAGTTAGGTAGGGGTTTGAATCCGGCAGATGACAAGTGTGTGTGAAGGGGTAAGTGTGTGGGTATGAAAGAAACATCCCTTTTGGCAACTGGGAAAACACACCACAGGATGATCAGTCCACTTTCTAAACTCTGATGATGTCAGCACCCTATAAGTATATCAGGGGAAAGGACTTTCCCCAGTAATGCGAATAGCGCTGTGCTAATGCGTCCGTCTCTAGTGTCTTAACATAGTTAGGTAGGGGTTTGAATCCGGCAGATGACAAGTGTGTGTGAAGGGGGTAAGTGTGTGGGTATGAAAGAAACATCCCTTTTGGCAACTGGGAAAACACATCACAGGATGATCATTCCACTTTCTAAACTCTGATGATGTCAGCACCCTATAAGTATATCAGGGGAAAGGACATTCCCCAGTAATGCGAATAGTGCGCTGCGCTAATCGTCGGTCTCTAGTGTCTTAACATAGTTAGGTAGGGGTTTGAATCCGGCACATGACAAGTGTGTGTGTAGGGGGTAAGTGTGTATGATTGATATATCCCTTTTGGCAACTGGGAAAACACACTACAGGATGCACATACCCATTTCTAAACGATATCACAATTATGTATGGCTTTTGATTACAGACATGCCATGTGTGTTGTGCACACACAGAATGCCCATGTATGTGGGTTGTCCCTCACAATAATGCATGACATTGATTACACCGGTTATGGCAATGAACACATGATGTATGTGTGTGCCAAATACACATATGTACCTGTGACTTTCAATAGTTACCATGTGTGATGCCTGCCACATGTGAATACATGGTATTTGCACAGGGTAACATTATGACCGTGGTCTTCTGTGCAGATGCTGCATGTGGGATGTGTATATACAGTGTGAGATGTAGATGCTATCAGCCTAGTAGTGAGGGATGCACACCTGGTCTGGGGCATAAGGTCTACATGTTGTTAATGTACAGGAGCTGCATGTTTTCACCTGTTGTGGGAGTGGTAAGACAGTATTCCATAGCAATGCAGTGACTGCATGCTAAGAACCATTCAGCTAGGGTGTTGTAGATACACTTATTCATTAGCATTCAGTAATTTGTCGGAATCCCTGGTGAGGGTCTGATGCCAACCAAGGTCAGGGGTCTACCAGCCTGTGTCACTTGCTCAGTGATCCCTTCCATGTTCCCTATCACGTATCCCAGTGAGCGACATCCCACATCAGCTGTGGTGGCATGGACAATGACTGAGTCATATGTGTCCATGCATCTGACTGACTTGTATGTTGTTGTTACAGTTTGGCCATGTGTTTCCATCTCATACATGTGATGTACATCAATGGGTAGGGATAGGGTTGACTGTGTACATGTGGCAGCTGTGACATTACTACATGACACACATATTCCACAACTGTACCATAGAGGTGACTGACAACTGACCTTTGCACATGCTACCAGAGTATTGAGATTACATTGGTGATTGACAGCACATAGGGCCAATGGTGAAAAAGAGACATAGGTCCATAGGTTCGTACAGGGATATCTGCCCAGGGCATGTATCCACCTAGCCAGAATGTGCGTGCCTTTCAACATGCATTGTGAATCTGTCTTGCTATGCCCTTTTCCAAGGTTAGTATACTGTGCCTCTTTCTCACAGTGACACATAAGTGATACCCAGGGTAACCCTACAATGTCACATCCAGTCATTAATATCGCTCTTGAGGATAGTCACTGAGTCAGTCCGCCTAACCTCTATTGGGATAATAATCAGGAATGAAGGGTGCCTCTGAGTTGTGAATGTGCCCCTCCACCATGTCCTATGTATATCACTCCTGAAGTTCATGTATTTCCAGCGTGTATCCTGGTGGGATCTGGATATTCTGAGATGCAGCATGGCCATTACGTGAGGGTATGACCTGGCCTTCTATGTAAGGCACAGATTGCCTATGAAGAGGCAGTATGTCACTGAGTAGAGCTGCTGCTACTTTAACCAGTCAGTATGTGGCATCTGTTTGAGCACTTTGATCACCTTGTCGAGGTACATATGTGGTAGCCCCAGTTGCTGCAGGTGTCTGGTAAGGTGCATGCCGACAGGTTCATCATAGTCAATTATGGGCATGATGAGGGATGAGTAAAGGGCACAATGTCCTCCCTGGCCTACATGTGGATCCCATGATGATGTGGCCCATATCACATGCTTACCTAACCACTTTGTCCATGTTGTTGTCAAATGGTAGGATGCTATCAACCTCGTACCCCAAGGTCCATAATTCCTAGGTCTGCACTTACTGGATTAACACATATGTGGTACATTGTGGTCATTTACTGTTTCACAAAGGGATGACTATACTCTTTCTGTCATTCATGTTGAGGCCATGGCTGTGGCACAAGTCGTGTGTTTGCAAGAGTCCCTTTTGGAGGATGCGTGTGTTAGCTGTTGAGTTGATTATGGTGTTCGGTCTGCAGTCACCTGTGACGTGCTGAGCCACAGTACTTCCATGTTGGCCTGTACCTATGACAAATATATAATGAACATGACAGCCCCTAGGGCTTTGCCTTGTGGGACACCACTTGTACCAGGTTGGAGGCTGACATGGCTCCAGCAATTCTACCATGTGTGTTCTGCCCTTGAGCCACTGTGCAATACCCATAGTGACATAGGGGTTAACATGTACACTGGTGAGCTTCCCTAGAATGCACAAGTGGGGTATTGTATCCAAGGCTTATGCAAGGTCCAGGTAGGCTGTGTGGACCTCCTACCCCTTGACAGTGGCCTTGGTGACTGTTTCAAACAAAGCAAACAGGTTTGATAGGCAGGATTTGCCATTGACAAAGCCAAACTGTGTATGGTGACATGTCTGTAGGTCCACAATATCTAGATATGTGAGGTTCTTGATGATTCTTGCCATAGCTTTGCAGACAAAGCTAGTCAGACATATGGGCGAGTAGTGTCCAGGATCCGTGACGGCACCACCTGCATGTTGAGGGACCACTGTTGCTGTATGCCACTCTCTGGTCACATATCATGTATTAAGGCTGGGATTGAACAGTGGTGTTATGTCTGGGTGTAGCTCTTCTTGTGGTTCATGTAGGACACAGCCTGGGACACTGTCTGGTCCCATTGATGCAGTGTTTACTGCTTTGGGAAGGGCATCTCTTACCTGAGCATCTGTGATGTCAGGGGGGGAAGCACTGTGATGCGAGACATATGTTCCCTTTTGGTGTGGTGGGGAGAGAAGGCAGCACTGAACCTGTCCACTAGGATGATGGCAATGTCTGTGTGTTTTATATTTTGTGTGACATATTGTATTACCTCTGAGCATATCTGGGTAGTACCACCCAGATTACTAACATAACTACAGGCAGCCTTGTGATTATCCTCAGTGGCTTGTGGAATCCTCTCTCAAAGATGGCCTTAGACAATCATATGGGTGCCTGTAGTTGTCTTCCAATACTCATCAGTGGTGCCTTCACATTTTGGGAGGTTGTTGTATCATGTAGTGGCGCCATCCTTCTATTGTATAGTGTGTTTATGGCTGGTGTCCGTGCCCAGGACATCTGTCTTTGGAGAATTGGGTCATGCTTTCATATGTGGCTTCATGATCCATGCATTCCTGAATGTGTCCACAGAATGCCTCTATACAGGTATCTGCAGTCTGGTCCATATTTTCAACAGGCCTTGGGCCTTTGAAGGCTTCCACATCATTTATGAGGGGTGTGCACTTGCACTAGACGTAGTTGGGGACCTGGGGAAGAAACATGGTAGCAGTCTGTCATTTGTCTACCACATGGGCAACGTGGATTGACAGACATGTTATATAGCCCAGCTAATCATGACTGATTCACATGTATGGCAGGGGAGGTCATTGTGCCTCTGTACTCATCCATCATCAGGCCTATAATTGCATACAATGCACCTTTTGGGATGTACCTAACCAGACACCTACAGCAACTGGTACAGGACAACAGTACATCATCAAGGGGATGCAGTGGCTCACACAGATGTCATATGCTGCCCAGGTAAAGTGAATCCAGCTGGACTCAGTGGCATACTGCCTGTTCAGGGGCAATCTGTGCATGCCATATACAGCCATGTCCTACCTAGCAGTAATGAACGTGATGTACCTCAGGCAATCAGAGTCCCATACAGCCACATGCTCAGGAGAGCTGGACCTCAGCACTGACATACATGGACATGCTGGAGGGCATATTCCTAACCGAGAGGCTCCTTCACTCTGTAATGAGCTCACACTACTGGTTAGGCAGAGTCCCTCATTGACTCTCTTCCATAGGAATCTGGATGAGTGGATGGAGATCATAGTTGTACCCCAGGTATCACTTCTATGTCACTGTTAGACAGAGGCATAGTATACTAAAGTCGGACAAGGGCATAGCAGCATAACTTGTGATTGGGTGGCAAAGACAAACACATTCTACTAGGCTTACCAATGCCCTAGGGCAAATAGCCTAGTATGAACCTATGAACTGTTCATTCTCAACTGTTCGAGCTCATTACAGAGTAAAGGGAGCCTCTCAGTTAGGAATTTGCCCCTCCAGCATGTCCATGTATGTTGTAGTCAGTAAACACCGCTTGCTCAGAGGTGACCTTTGCCCAACATACAAGGCCATGTCAGACCCAGATTTGATGAATATGCTTCACCTAAAAAAATCTAGATCCATCAGAGCCACAAGGCCAGGAGACTTAAACCTCGACACGGCTATTAATAGGACATGCTGGAGGGATAGATTCATCAACCAAAGACTCCCCATGCTGTGGAACAAAATCACAGTATATGTGAGGCAGAGCACCTCGATGGCCTTGTTCTAGGGAAATCTTGACCAATGGATGGGAGATCGCAGATATACCCCAGGGATTACCTCAGTGTCACTGCTCGACAGAGGCACAGCAAAATAATGGGTATGGTTCCCCATACTAAAGGGGTGGCGTAAGCCACAAAACTATGGGCTAGTCTTGTAAATGCCCTCGGGCAGATAGCCTAGTATGAACCTATGAACATGTGTGTACTGCTATAGTACTTCTGCCATATGTTGCATGTGTGTGTGTTGTGGGGGATGCACAGGTAATGGCCAGATACGTCTGCACAGGTGACACGTGTGACACATTCTGGGTGTTCATCCATACATACTGGATGTGTGCTGCCATCCAACCCTGTGATGTGGACACAAATTACTCAGCCTGGATATACATATCTGAACAACACCACAAGCACAATACACTACCTTGCTATGTATGCATGTAATTACACAGTTATTCAGTAGTTATGACAGTGATGCTATCCATGCAGCCCACTGGGCCAGTGGAAGCCACAACACACACCGCCAGCACATTTGCATATGCTTACCACAGACATCCCACATACTGCATGTACTGTGCACACAGTTATCTAACCCAGAACAACTGCACACCACTTATTAATCCTGTCCAGTGGACTACAGATACAGGCATATTGTATAACAATAGTAGGAGGCTACTGCAGCACAGGGCAGATTCACATGACGGAAGGCATCTGTTGTCTGCAGTGTTAAGATGCTTCACATTCACCAAATGAACAGATATTCCCATCAATTTTGCAGAAACGTTAGGTGCAGGTACCCCCATTGTCCTACACGTGTTATTAGTTATCCCAGATGACTGTAACCTCCCTATCCTCTCACATGTCCAGGTGAGAGCCACCCTCATCATTGCAGAACACATATCATCACTGTTACGGAATGGTATCCCTGGATGTGTGCTACATTCACCCCTGGAGGACATAGCACCACATGACAGACTGATATTAATCCATGGCCATACTACAGGATATGTACCTGAACAGTGCCATACATACACAGTGGTCCCACACCAATGAGGAGGAACCTCTACTGACCCTGGGAACTACTGCATCATATGCACAACTGGCCTTGTGTTCTAAGCTATGGAAGTGTTAGTTATGGCCCACATGTACAACAATTTTACATATGTTTATATTTCATGACTATCTACACACAACCTATCTCATGGACATACCTATTGATAGTGAACTATGATACATTTGGAGGTGTCACAGTATACACAGGATTAACCTGCTACTTTGCATTACCTGTGTTTGTGGCAGCTTTTGGTGAGTCAGCCGTGGTGCTTGTATTTTGCTGCTGTTGCTGCTGCTGCTGCTGCTGTTTTGCTGCTTGCTGTCAGTATATTTTGTTTTCTCTCTGTCTGTCTCTCTCTCTCTCTTTCTCATTCGGTTAGTGCAATGACTGTATTGCATGAGTGGAGTGTGGGTACTGAATACTTTTGTAGGTATCTGCATGGATCCATGTGATGGCCTCTGCACCAATTGTAAGGCAGCATTTGCTAATTGCAAGCAGCTGGGTGTGTACTAATTGCATGTCTCACTGTGATTTCAGGACACTGCTATAAAAGGGTATGTGAGATAGGCGTTGCCCTTTCAGATTGTAGGGCGTGGACCATGCTGGTATGCTGTTGACAGTGTTCTGTGAGTGTGAAGGTTAGTACATCTCCCATGCTTCATGCTGTGTTGTAGATTCAGGTTGCTGCATTTATCTTGCCTGTTCCCTGTAGTGAGTGTGTATGCATACTGACACCTACAACTATATGTCATATGTATTGCTATATGAATATATATATATATATATATATCTGTGTACATATACATACTTTCATATATGTACATTAGCTGACATTATTGGGTGCAAGCTAACAATTAGCAGGGCTGTTTCCATTAACACTACTCTAGTATGGGAATCCAGTAATTGGGACTATAAAAGTCTGCCTGACATGCTTTGGGTAGTAGACATACTATATTGCCTTTATCTTCATTCCTACTATTACATGTTCCACTTATTTAGCACTATATTCCTGTATGAGAGTCATGGCTTAGTGGTAGGTCATACAGACTAGTGTTACAATGGTCTTGTGGTAGGGCCTACTAGTATGCTCATATTCTGCTTTTGGGTTGAGTATAGGGCCTATCAATCACAGTGCTAGAGGCACCTTTAAGCAGTTAAAGGGCTTAGTAGGTCTCACAGGAGCCAGGCTGTGTTGCAGATTCTGGTTGCTGCATATATCTTCACTGTTTCCTGTAGTGAGTGTGTATGGCTACTGAGACCTACGATTATATTTCATATGTATTAATATATATTTATATATATGTATGTGTTGATATACATACCTTCACATATGTACATTACCTTACATTATTATGTACAAGCTAACAGGTAGCAGGGCTGTTTCTGCTCACACTGAACTAGTATGGGAATCCAGTAATTTGGCCATTAAAACTCTACCAAACATGCTTTGGATAGTACATCTCCTATATTGCCTTTATACTGATTCCTACTATTACATGTTATATTTATTTTAGCAGTGTGCTCTTCCACAGCAGGCATGGCTTAGTGGAAGGTCAAACAGACTAATGTTACCTAGGTCCTGGTTTCAAGACTGACAGTGGGAATTTTTTACTTTGCAAACTTTCAAACTGAGTACAGGACCTGTCAATCAAAGTGTTGAGGCCACCTGTAAGCAGTTAGAAGGGTAAGTAGGTCACACAGGGGTCAGGCTGTGTTGCAGATTCAGGTTGCAGCAATTATGTTAACTTTTTCCTGTAGTGAGTGTGTATGGCTACTGAGACCTACGATTATATTTCATATGTATTAATATATATTTATATATATGTATGTGTAGATATACATACCTTCACATATGTACATTACCTTACATTATTATGTACAAGCTAACAGGTAGCAGTGCTGTTTCTGCTCACACTGAACTAGTATGGGAATCCAGTAATTTGGCCATTAAAACTCTACCAAACATGCTTTGGATAGTACATCTCCTATATTACCTTTATACTGATTCCTACTATTACATGTTATATTTATTTTAGCAGTGTGTTCTTGTAAAGCAGGCATGGCTTAGTGGTAGGTCATACGGTGTCCCCGGCTGTGTGCTCCACGAACTCAATGAGGAATTAAACCCACAACTAGGACAGCTATTTAATCAAAGTCTTACCTCTGGATATGTACCCAGGGAGTGGCGCACTGCAACTGTGGTCCCACTTCACAAAGGCGGTGCTTCCACCGACCCTGGAAATTACGGGCCTATTAGCTTGACAAGCCTTATCTGCAAAGCCATGGAGAGGATCATAATGGACCTCATAAATAAAGACATAGGGAATTTGCAGACCTTGGATCCAACCCAGTTTGGCTTTGTCAAAGGCAGATCATGCCTTTTAAACTTGGTTGACTTTTTCGAAACAGTCACCAAAGCCATTGATGAGGGAAAGGCAATCCATACAGCCTACCTGGATCTGGCGAAGGCCTTCGATACAATACCTCACTCGGGTATCATTGAAAAACTCAGCAGCTTAAATGTTAACCCATACATCACAAGATGGGTTGCAAACTGGCTGAGTGACAGAACCCACAGGGTCAGAGTTGCTGGCACCATGTCAGACTCAAAGCCTGTCACAAGTGGGGTCCCACAGGGCTCAGTCCTGGGCCCACTCTTGTTTGGCATCTACTTTTCGAAGTACAAGCAAACACAGGAGGGTTATGGCTGACAAAGTTTGCAGATGACTGCAAACTGGGAGCCATAGTAGAAAACACATCTGACACAGATATCCTTCAGAAGGGTCTCACAGAAACGGATAACTGGTGCCAGAGCCATGGCCTAAAGTTAAATGCCAAAAATGCATAGTCATACCCTTGGGAAAAACAAGGTTACCCTAGCTACCAAATAGGTGGCAATCCACTGAGCACAGAAGAAGTTATCAGGGACTTGGGGACCCAGGTTGATTGTAGTCTGTCATTCGACACCCATGTAGCTAAAGTAGTTAGGAAGACCTTCTACATTGCCCACCTTATCATGAAGGGATTCTCATCTAGATCAAGGGAGGTCATGGTCTCCTTTACTCATCACTCATCAGACCAATGATTGAGTACAATGCCCAATTCGAATGTATCTGACCCGACACTTGCAGCAGCTGGAGAGACCACAAAGTTCCTCACCAAAAGGATAAAGGGTCTCAAAATCTGTCCTATGCTGCCCGACTGAAAGAACTCCAGCTCTATTCAGTCGCCACGCTTGCTCAGAGGTGACCTTTGCCTAACATACAAGGCCATGTCAAACCCAGATTTGATGAATATGCTTCACCTCAAAAATCTAGATCCACCAGAGCCACAAGGCGGAGACTTAAACCTCGACACGGCTATTAATAGGACGTGCTGGAGGGATAGATTCATCACCCAAAGACTCCCTATGCTGTGGAACAAAATCCCGGTATATGTGAGGCAGAGCACCTCGCTGGCCTTGTTCAAGAGAAATCTTGACCAATGGATGGGAGATCGCAAATATACCCCAGGGATTACCTCAGTGTCACTGCTCGACAGAGGCACAGCAAAATAATGGGTATAGTTCCCCATACTTAAGGGGTGGCGTAAGCCACAAAACGATGGGCTAGGCTTGTAAATGCCCTCGGGCAGATAGCCTAGTATGAACCTATGAACCTATGAACCTATGTTACCAAGGTCCTGGGTTCGAGACTGACAGTGGGAATTTATTTTTCTTAGCAAACTTTGGAACTGAGTACAGGACCTGTCAATCAAAGTGCCATAAAGGCACTTTTAAGCACTTTAAACCAGGTCTGCGCTCGTTTGCTGGAGCTCACATGCGCACTGGCGGTGAGCTCCGCTAACACAAGCGCTTACACCAGCTATTTTCTTTGAAAGAAAAGAAAAAGGGGTGACAGGAAAGTGGTGAAAAGGGGTCACAAAGAGGGTAAGACAGTAGGGAAAGAAGCGTGGGATTTGCAGGAAGGGTGTAGGTAAGGCCCATAGATGCCCATGTCTTTTGCAGCAACAGCTGTATATTTCTATGTATTTTGGTGAGACATTTGAAACCTTCCACCTCTGAGAGAGGTGTCAGGACAACATTAATATTTGTTGTACAGCCAATTGTAATTAACAGTTTAGATGTCCAGCGGACATGTCTGCGACATGGACAGCTATGTATGGGGCGTAATTTTTTGTGGGACAGAGTGCCCTTTTTTTTTTTTTACAGGTGAGAGTGGTATGACAGGTGAAGGAAGTCGGTAAAGCTGGGGAGGTAGGTTGGGTAGGTTAACAGACAAGACAGACTAGGTGCATACAGGGACGGTGTGTCACACACGTGGGGGTTACACAATTGACGGGACGGAGGTTGGGATATCTGAGATGCACGAGCCCACAGATGGCAACAGTGGAACTGATATCCCCACCCATAGGCAGTTGCCACTGTTCCTTCACAGCCCAGGACGGGGCTGTGCTGGGGCTGTGTAGGCGGGCAACGGCCGGGCCGTTAGCTGTGCCACACGAGCCTCGAGCTGGCGTGGGGTCCAAGAACAGTGTCTTGGATCTCCCTCGCACCACAGACCGGACACCGCAGAGGGTGAGTGGACGAACCCCTCCGCCACACTTGCAGAGGGGGCGGGCCCCATCCTGCAGCGCTTCCACCCGAAGGTGGCACAGGGCCACCGGAGGGTCCGCCTGGGCACTAGTGCCAGGTGCAGTCACCAGCTGAGGTGGGAGAGGTGGGTCCGCTGGGACCTGCCTTCCCAAGCGTTCTAGGTTTGTGAGTAGTTATGTTAGTTTGGGTTAGTGGCATTTTATTCCATTCAGATTAGTTGTAACAGCATGCATTGGTATTCCCATCAAACAAACACCCAGATATGGACACCATTGAACAAGGGGCATATCAATATCACATGCATTATTTGAACAGCAAAACACAGTCAAACGACATGCAGGGTTGATTAATGGCAACAGGCCATCGTATTTGCAGGTATGAACAGGGCACATGCACGAACAGACATGCATATATGTTTGAACGGACAAATGTCCATGATTAATGAAATGTTCACATACCATTATTTAGTGGATGTTGTTATATGGAATTACAGGGTTGGGTGGGGATAGAAAGTGATGACACATTCATATGTTAAACATTAATTCACATTTATCATAGATACACAATTAAGTTGAGGCTGATGTTTCAAAATAATCTTTATTTGACTGTCATGCTACACCTGTTACACATACATCACTATCCTACTTATTTTGAATTTGATCAGATACATCATCCTGCTACACTTTGATGACAGGACAGGGGACAACTATGGCTGTTTAGTCTGTCAGATAATCATTCATTCTATCTGCAAATTGTTTACTGTTATCACCATATACAGATTTTGAGCTAGACATTCAGATTCAGACACACTGAAATCAGTTTGGGATGTTAATTTGTACTTCCCACATGCATTTAGTTCTGTAAAAACACACTGAGGCTTATATATTCAGGGGTTATTACTACTTTATTTACTCATACATGAGCATTTCTGTCACTCTCATACATTCTGCAACTTCACAGTTCAGGTTGGTACTTCTAGGCTTTGTTCACATATTAGACCTGTGGTGATTCAAACACTTTCCAACAGCCTCACTTCTGTCATGATTCAGCATTTCAACAGGGATATATCTGACATGTGACTACCTCAGATTCTGAAGCTGTACTCTTGAGACTATACTGCAGGTTACAGTATATTTAATTAATGATGGGACATCTGTATTACAGCACTGTTTAATCCTATCAATTATATTTCCAGTTACACTTGCATACTGATGAACTTGTTGCAGCCATACCTGCAGACGTTCAATTCCTGCTTGCACATTATATTACTTTTAATCAATACACTGCACTGTTCTGACACATGGTACATAATAATATTTATTTACAAGTACTGGGTGGGGTTACTAACCTGCATGGTGGCGCAGCCGCACCAGCCTTCTGGCGTGCATCTCGACATTCGCAGAGCGGACACCTGCAGCTGTAATACAAAGGGAATAATATTGGACTACACATCTCCATGGTATCAGCTGGTTGAAATCCTTACATACATGGGTAAAATGTGACTTAGTGGTGGGGCGTTGGGCATTTGCCGGGCCTCCTGGATCCAACGGTTCAATTGGTCCTGCTTGCGTCTCTTCAGGTCCGCATGGTGGTGACGGACCTGCTCACCAGTGCGTGGAATGCCAGTAGCACTGGTCAGCTCACGAGCCAACTGGTCCCACACCTCAGCCCTATATACTCCCCATGAGACCTGGCCCTGCATGAGTTGGGCCTCGTGATTATGGACAAGGAGCCAGACCATGTATCTGGACTCCTCAACGCCCCAACGCTGTGCTCGAAAGCAACGTCCCTCACCTACTCCACTCATGCTGACTGCAAGTCTGTTCTACAATCAGTTATGCTGTGTATTCCCGCCTATGGGGCTTATATATGCCGCTTTTCCCGCACATTTCTCTGATTGGCCGTTTTGGAATTGTATCTACTTCACTGAAAATGCTTTCTCATGCTCCATTCTGGGTTTTATCCCATATATATGCTATTTCTGCTTTTCTAGGTATTGCTGTCATGGCTTGGTGGTTTAGTTCCTTGACTCTAGTGCATGGTATCCTGTGTTCGAATCTAGCAACTGCTTTTTGCTTTTCCTGACAGAAATGAGTTGAAGACCTGTCAATCAAACATGCCAAAAGCACTTTTAAGCACTTTAAACCTGTTCTGCTCGTTTGCGGAGGTTACGCGCACTGGCAGTTAGCTTGTGGGAGCGGCGCAAAGCGGTGTGCGCTGGGATAAATCTGAATTGGCTAGTGACACACATGTTCAGCTAATTGCACACAGTTTCAGCCTGTTTATCCGCTGCTTGGCAACGGGCACGCAGTTTGCAGCTTTTAAACACTACTGCTACGGGCACTCTGTCTCACGGCAGCTTAGCTATCAGTACATTTCTGACTGTTTTATTCTTATGTTACTTCAAAATATATGCTCTGTTTCATTCCATTTTACAAAGGGAATACATTTACATTTGTACAATACTGTCTGGGGGCTTTTAGTGCTTATTTACAAAAATAAAAAAAAGGTTGTTGTAGGGGCTCGAACCCTGCCTGCCTACTCATAGGGCGGGTACTCTACCACTAAGCTATTATTTCTTGGCTTACTTTGCATATTTAGTTCTTATATCCTTTTCCCTGACTGCTAACTGTGATTGCGCTAGTAGCACACCCGCGCACACAGTAGCAAACATTTACGGAGTTTAACAAAAAAAAAAAAAGGTTTTCATTTACTTTTATGACATCTCTTCACTTTATACACTGATGGCCAGTCGGGGCATGTGTTGTATAGTGTGTTTATGCACATTTTCATGGCCTTTCTCGTGGCTGTTTACTTTCAGCCATTCTAGTTTTCCGGGGGCGTGTCCACTTGCAGAGCTTAGCCTACAGACACGCCCCCTACTCTCTTACACGGACCGTGTAAGAGTTACTGGTGTGATTCAGCATGCCTCATGCACCTCATGCATATGCATGACATGCTGACATCACACAGTTTAACTGCAGCCTCCGTGTAAGAGTTATAACTCTTACACGGAGGCTTCCTGAATCTGGCCCATTGTTATTAAAGAATTAGGAAGAACAGTGGGAATTAACATCAGCCGTGATTAATGTATTTCTATCAAAGACACAAAACAGATATAGATGCCAATCTAATTCTAAAAGAGAAGTTATTTAATCCAAGATCTAGGAATCAATTTATAACTTACTGATATGATAGAGTATTAAACACAATAATAGATCTTGTGGCCTTTTGAACAAGCCATCTGAAAGAACTCCTTTGAAAATATATAGGGTTGGAAATCATGAGCTATTAAGAATGTCTTCAACAGCTTTTATATTTTTTTTCTTACTCCTTACTTAGATGTGATCTTTATCTGTATACAAGGCAATGGTTATTTGCAAGGCTACACCTTTAATGCATTGCTGGGAAGCCAACACTGGCTGAGGGACCTCATACTGAAAATAAATATCAGTTACAGAAAAAAAATGTAAAAGATACCTTACACAATACCTTTCAGAAATATAGATTAAGATTCCCCCTTATATGTTATACATATGGGTCTACTTCATTTGCCCTAACTTCCAATTGACTGACACCCATTTGCCCGACACTTCATTTGACTGACAAGTATTATTGGCAAGTAAATGGAATATGTCCTCTTCCACTCTGTGGTGCAACCCTAGAGTTAGAATATATAGTTGGGGGGGGTGTGAGGGGCCCACTTCTCCGACTATATGCAGGGGGCTATGCCCACCACACCCCCTGCTACTAAAATATATCAGCTCCGAGATTGCATTACACTACAGCAAGATGTGTTATATTGTAGTATAGCTAGTAAGAAGGGAACTTGACTGAGGTTACATATGAAACTCTGGTAAGCATCGGAGAGATATATAGTAAAGTGTAATGCTTTAACAGTGAATTATTTTTTCTAAGAGAAAGGTGAAGATAGTTTTTTACAATTTAAATATGCAGTCATGAAGTGCAGAATGATATGTTTGACATTTTGTTCTGTGCAGTACGATCTCATAGTTGATATATGTAAGTAGCGGGGGGGGGGCACAGCCCCTGACATAGGTGGTGCAGGGAGTTTGAGAAGTGTAATATGGTTTATTTTTTATTTGTTTCTGTATGTAGTTGTGCTGGCATATATTAAATGCTGCTTTCCTATGTATTTTCAATGTTATGGGATTCAATGTTTTGACTTTTCAGTGTTTTGAATTTTCAAGATTTTGGTCTCAGTTTTTTGAATTTCTAGGTTATGGGCTTTCAATCTTCTAAAGTGAATTTATAAATAAATATATATATATATATATATATATATATATATATATATATATATATAGATAGATATATAGATATATGTCTATATATATATATATATATATATATATATATATACACACACACACACACACACACACACACACACACACCTATCTATATATATATATATATATATATATATATATATATATATATATATATATATGTATATAGATAGATACATAGATACATATATATATATATATAGAGAGAGAGAGAGAGAGAGATTGATAGATATTTATTTAAGTGTCTGACAATATACTATGCATACCTACACTGAATAAAAATATAGAAAAATAAACTGCAAACTCTGCACATCACTAAAATTACAGGCTTTTAAAATTACAATAGTTTATTCCTGGCTCCGCCAAGTCTGCACTTCAGTTTTTCCCTTAAGAAAGCTCTACTTTCAACAAAATCAGTCTATTTGCTATATTATAAGCCTAGCACTTGCTCCTAAAACCTTTCTTTCAAGTGAAGCACCCTTAAACTAATGTAAGCACTACATCCACCTACAACCCGTGTTAATACCCACTTCCCTTCAAAGTCCTCTCTGACCCAGTTTCACATCACTCCCTTATACTATTCTGGCATGTCGAGTGGTATATTACTGACGTCCTCTCCAGTTCAGCTGGTTAATCTGGGAATCCTGAGACAATGTTACAATTGTCTCATGTACACAGACAACCCTCTCCTCTTCCCAACAAACACAAACACATGTGAGAGATGCAACTATATAGCTAAACTGGAGGCTGAACTCTCTCAACACAGGACTAGCAAAACCAGACATGAGGAGAAGGTAACCACACACACAACAAACCCAGTCTCACATAAACCAACCACAACTGCAAACCAAACACATAAAAACACAAAGACATACTCGGAGGCTCTAATAAAAAACTTACCAAAACAACAGAGGCTCCCAAAGCAGACACCCAAGAAAACACCACCTCAAAACACTGCACATGCAACACATAGTACACAAAGTCAGTGTGCCAAACAGTCAGAGCCCTTAAGGTGAAACACCATGCCTGATACACTAGTAATAGGTGACTCCATAGTCAGACACACTGACGTTCCACTTACCAGGCTGAGCAAAGAGAGGGCAATGATGAGCTGCCTGTCGGGTGCTAGGATCCGCCACATAGCACAAGCACTCAGGTCACTCCAAAACAAGTACAAATATGACTCCGTCATTGTCCATGCCGGCGTAAATGACCTGAGACGTACCTCCTTGGACTACATGAAAAGAGACATAGAGGAGCTCTCTGATTATATAGCCCAGGCTGGTATGACCCTGACCCTGAGCAGCATCTTGCCCTTAACAAGAATGATGCCACAATACAAAGACAAGATGATCAGCTTTAATAATTGGCTCAATTTCTGGTGTCATTCTAGGGGGATCCAATGTCTGTCTGCTTGGGATGACATGCTGGACAAGCCATGCTGCTTCGCAAGGGACGGCTTGCACCTGTCACCACTGGGCTTCTGGATATTGGCTAAGGCTCTTGCCACCCCCATATTGCCTTTTTTAGGCAAGGCTCAAAAGACAAACCCACCACCTTAGAAAACAAAAAAGGAAAAAAAAACTAAGGGTAATGCTGCTCAATGCCAGAAGTCTAAATCTCAAGATGCAGGCTCTTGAAGCACTCCTCAGTATGGAGAGCATCGATGTCTGTGCAGTAGCCGAAACCTGGTTCAAGGCTCCTAAGAGCACCCCAGCCCTACCAGGTTATACCTCATTTCATGCATTTCGTCCCCAAAACTTGGGCCGAACCACAAAAGGAGGGGGAGTGTCCATATTCATTAAAGACACCCACACCTCCAGGTTAGTGGCAACGCACGAAGCATCGGAGACCATCCATGTGCAACTAACCATAGGCAAAACTGCTATACAACTTGTAGCATGCCACAGACCACCCTCTCAATCTCAGGAACTCCATTCAGCCTTCCTAAGTACACTGGAGGATATGAATGTCTCACCAAATACCATCATATTGGGAGACTTCAACTACCGAAACATAGACTGGGTGCATTATTCAAGTCCCAACACCCTAGCCCAAAGGTTCCTGGAATTCATCAACTCAAATGCGATGGAACAACTAGTCACCTCCCCCATGAGGGGAAATAATATACTTGACCTGATCATCACAAACATGGGGACAAAATGCTCAACACCGGAAGTATACCCCCCACTAGTGAGATCAGCCCACAAACTAATAACCCTAGATATTCATATCCCACCTCCACCCCCAGCACAAAGGACCACAGTGAGAAACTTATCAAAAGCCGAATTTACACTCTTTAGGACTGAAATGGTATCCTTCAAGCCCCCTGGGCCAGTGGAAACCACATTCCGCACTGCTGAATCCTTCACAAATGCTTTCTACGGACATCTCCAAGAATGCATGGATCATGCAATCCCAAATAAAACCAAGACCCTTTCCACCAAAGGCAGGCATCCTATCTGGTGGACCCCAGCCATAAACAAACTTTATAACAAGAGAAGGAAGCTACTGCAAGACAGAGCAAAATCCCATAAAGGGAAGGCATCTCTGATCAGCACTAGCAAAAAACTATGTTCGCTCATAAAATCATCAAAGGCCAACTTTGAGAGAAAAATCTCTAAGGACACTAAAGATAACCACAAGGCCTTCTTCAGTTATGTTAGAAACCTGGGCGGAAACCCTCAGATATGCTCAGAGTTAGTTCATAACGGCAAGAAATACACTGAACCCACAGATATTGGCAACATATTGGCAGACAGGTTCAGTGCAAATTTCTCCCCTCACTCTCCCCCAAAAGATGAAATACTTATCCCAGCTGAATGCAACCTCCCTGACATCTCAGATGTCCAGGTGAGAGCTGCTCTCAGCAAAGATAAAAATACAGCATCTATGTGACCAGATGGTGTCCCGGGTTGCGTGCTATGTGAACTCCTAGAGGAGCTAAACCCGCACATAAGAATGCTGTTTAGTCTTAGCCTTACTACAGGATATGTCCCTGAACACTGGCGTACAGCAACAGTGGTCCCACTCCACAAGGGAGGCACCTCTACAGACCCTGGAAACTACCGTCCCATAAGCTTGACCAGCCTGGTCTGCAAAGCTATGGAAAGGATCATTATGGAACTCATAAACAAAGACATCGGGGACCAACAGACAATTGACCCTACCCAGTTTGGCTTTGTAAAAGGCAGATCCTGCCTTTTAAACCTGGTGGACTTTTTTGAAACAGTCACTAGAGCCATCGATGAAGGCAAAGTAGTTCATACAGCCTACCTGGACCTGGCAAAAGCCTTCAACACAATACCCCACTCAGGCATCATAGACAAGCTCAACAGCTTAAATGTAAACCTGCATGTCACAAGATGGGTTGCAAACTGGCTAAAGGACAGAACCCACAAAGTCAGAATAGCTGGAGCTATGTCAGATTCTAAGCCAGTCACAAGTAGAGTCACACAGGGCTCTGTCTTGGGACCCCTCTTGTTCGGCATTTATTTCTCAGATGTGCAGGCAAACATAGGGGGGTTGTGGCTGACAAAGTTCGCAGATGACTGCAAACTAGGCACCATAGTCGATACACCAGCAGACACATGCATCCTTCAGAAGGGCCTTACAGAAACAGACGACTGGTGCCAGAGTCATGGCCTTAAACTAAATGCCAAAAAATGTATAGTCATCCCCTTTGGGAAAAACAAAGTACCCACAAATTACCACATAGGTGGTAATCCATTAAGTACGGAAAAAGTAATCAGAGACCTGGGGACCCAACACCCACGTCACCAAAGTGGTTAGAAAGACCTTCTACCTTGCCCATCTTATCATGAAGGGATTCACATCCAGATCAAAGGATGTCATTGTACCCCTATATTCCTCCCTTATCAGGCCTATGATTGAGTACAATGCCCCATTTGGTATGTACCTCACCCGGCACCTGTAGCAGCTGGAGGGACCCCAAAAGTACCTCACCAAGAGGATCAAGGGTCTCCAACATATGTCATATGCTGCCAGACTAAAGAAACTCCAGCTCTATTCAGTAGCATATCGCCTGCTCAGAGGTGATCTGTGCCTGATGTACAAGACCATGTCCAATCCGGAATTAATAGACATGCTCCACCTCAAAAAATCCAAATCCATCAGAGCCACGAGAGCTAAAGATCTAAACCTCAGCACAAATATGAATAGGACATGCTGGAGGGACAGATTCATAACACAGAGGCTTCCCACACTCTGGAACAGGATCCCAGTCCATGTTAGGCAGAGCCCCTCACTGACTCTCTTCAAAAGAAATCTTGACGAGTGGATGGGTGATCGTAGGTTTACCCCGGGGGTCATCTCTGTATCATTACTAGACAGAGGCACAGTAAACTAAATTAAATTTGTACACTTTTGTATCATTACATGGGGTGGCGAAAGCCACATACACTATGGCTAGGCTTATAAATGCCCTAGGGCAGATAGCCTAGTACTATACTATGAAGCTATGAAACTATACTTTGACATAATTAAGAAAATGTCACACATTATAGTTACTGTTTGGATTATTGTAGGAAGAAGACTTAGCATGTGGTTTATGGTGAAGGCTGCAGTTAGGGTTATGGCGAGGGTTGTGGTTAGTGCATACAGAAATAACACTACATCAAGAGGGCTTCATCATAATAATGACCTTAAATCTAACCCTAAACTTAACAGTAAACAAAGAACTACAGCTAACCTAACCCTAACCTTAACTCTGTCCTTAGTTTTAACTCCTAACTTACAGGCATACACACACAAGGATTGCAAACAAGGCTCCCCATCCATGTGAAGCAGAGGTCCTCCCTAACACGATTCAATTGCAACTTAGATAACTGGTTGGGAAACTGGAAATTTATCCATGGTTTGGCACCTATGTCTCTAATGGACACAGGTAACCTGTAAATGCTTCATCTCCCAAGTGCTTGCTTACACTTATCAAGGGTATCAAAACTTTTCAGAGATTTGGGATGCATTTCTAGGCTTAAAAAGGCCCTTGTGGTCATTAGCCTAGTAAACTCCTATAAACCTATAAACATTTGCTATGTCCTCTGCTAAACTGATATTTTCACACTCGCAACTGTGATGTTCTAGACTTTTTTTTTCCAATAATTTTTATTTTCATTCTACACTTGCAAAAACCATAACCATTCCATATTTACAAAATGACCATATTTGTATGTTATACATTGTGGATAAAGTAGAAACATGTAGGTCATACAACATGCCTAATTACAATATATACAAAGATGCTTTCCCAATTAATTTCATTAGTCTAAAAACAGCACATACAAAAATGATTCTACATCCATAGTTAAGCTGTGTACTCGTGGGAATACTTCCAGTTCATTTAAAATATGGTGTACCTGATGCTTTATGCTAATAAGATGTTATAGGACTGTTCCCAGATTGTTAGGGCTTTCATATTTTTGTTTCTTTTGTCCAATACTATTTTATGTGCTAATAGATATTTAATAGCAGATGTCTTGAATTCCTCCCAAGAGATACTTACAGGATCTAACCATTTGTAAGCTATATATAGCTTCATTAATAAGAAAATCGTTATAAGTGGGTTAGCTTGTTTTCCTGAGATGTTGGCTGGAAGGATGTGTAAAAAGTAAATTCCCATGTTACTGTTGATGCTTGGTACCCCATTTTTTGCAGTTGTAACTTAAGGGAATTCCAAAGCTTGAAAACACATTTACAACTCTAGAATATATGTATTAGGTCTACAATCTGGTCTTTACAGTGAGGACAGTATGGGGACTTAGTTGCACTGAATTTGTGAAGAATTGCTGGGGTGAAATAAGCGTTATTATTAATCATGAGTTGCATGTAAGAGAGTTTTTTTAAGTGGAATAGTTTTCAATGTTAAGTTGACTGCCTTTTCGATTTGCTGGTCATTCACATCAGGTTTTAATTTTCTCCAATAATTAGAGAAGAGAAGGTCTTTCTGGAATTTGATTTTCCCTATAATTTTGTATGTGTTCTTTATTGTTTTCCTTGACATTAACATAGTCTTACAAAGTAGGTTACAGTTTTCTATGTCACTTTCGAGTATGGTAAGGTTTTAGAGGTATCTGGAACACACCTGTTTGATTTGTCTTAAAATTATTATATATGCTTTAGGTAAGTTTAGATTACTTCTTAATTCATGAATTGTGCTATTGAGGACTGGGTAGATATATTGGATTCTATTATGCTTTAACCAAGGAAAGGAGTCTAGGTTTAGCATCTTATTCATTTTTATGTTAGGATTTTTATGGAGGGGTTGTAGTATTAACATAGCTTGCCCAACGTTTAAGGAGGGAAAACGTTTTTGTGTTATATTTATAGAATGTTTTAGGGGCTCTACTATGTTATAGGCTTGTTAATTTGTTTTTATTTAAGAAGGGAGGCACTTTGGGATTGATATCTAGTGTTTTTCTATACCTATAGTATATTGTTACCCAGTCCGGTGAACCGATCTTTGCTGAGGGGTCATATTCTGCTATTCTCAGTATTCTATTAGTGTTGATAATAGAATAGTAGGTTTTGAAATCTGGCAAGTTCAGACCTCCTTTGTTCTTGGGAAGTGTTAGTTTTTTTTATAGGAGATTGTGGTCTTTTTAGGTTCCCATACAAATTTTGCTAGAAAGGTATGACTTTGTTTTAAGAATTTATTATGTATAGTTATCTGAGATGTCATAAATATATATATTAATCTAGGTAGTATGTTCATTTTAATTATTGATAATTTAGACAAAAATGGTAGCTTAAGGTTATTCCATCTTGTACAATCTTGTGTCATGTTTTGCCATTTAAGAGTTACTTTATGTTGGTAGAATTTCTTGTTATTCTGAAAAAAAGTAATCCTCAGGTATTTGGTGTCTTCTTTTATTTTTATTTTCTCTAAGAGAGGTATTAGCGAGATGAGTCTAGGTGGCCTTAAGTGGAATATATTAGTTTTATTAAGGTTTAATTTGAAGTTAGACATGTATGATTATTGTTCAATTGTGTTTATTTTGGTCATGTCTGAGCTTAGTGTAGTAAAGTATATGTTTAAATTGTCTGCAAATGCTGAAAGATAAACTTTGAAGTTATGTATTGAGGGGGGATTATGATATGTATTTTGTTTAATATATAGGAATAGGGGTTCTAGGTATAGGTTGAAAAGAAAGGGTGATAGCGGGCAGCCTTGTCTTGTTCCATTTTTATTGAAATTCTGTTTGACCATGTTTTGTTTATATATAGGGATGTATATGGATTACTATAGAGAATTTGAATGATCTGTATAAAATGTTTAGGCATGTCAAAGTGAGGTAACATTTGCTGCAAGAATTCAAGATTGACCCTATCTAAAGCCTTGTGGGCATCTAATATCATTGTGAAGATGTTGGTATTTCTCTGATTTGCAGAGGATATTAACGCTTCTAATGTTAGCGTGTTGTCACTGGTCTGTCTATATGGTGTAAACCCAGATTGTTCTGGAGAAATGATTTCCTCTGTCAGATTTTTAACTCTATTTGTGAGTATTGAGGTCAGGATTTTGGTGTCTATATTTAGATGTGAGATGAGTCTATAGATATCTGGATTTTTAGGGTCCTCTTGGTCTTTTAATATAAAAATAGTTTTAGCAGCATTAAAGTGAATATCATGTGTGTTGTTATTTATTACATAGTTCAGCACATGGTATAATAATTTGGCAACTAGTGGACTGAAGGATTTATAAAATTCTGAGGTAAGACCATCCAGTCCTGAGGCGTTGTGTGGTTTTAGATGTTTAATTGTTGTGATTATCTTGTTAATGGAAATGGGGTCCATTAGTTTTTTTTTTGTTGGTCTAAATCTAGCTTAGGGAATTTTAGTTTTTGAAGAAAAAGATCCCTATCCTCATTAGAGGCTTGTAGAATTTGTTCTCCATATGTTTGAGTATATATTTGTTCAAATACTTTGATAATTTCCTCATTTCTTGTATAGTTTTTCTCTCTGTAA
The DNA here is from genome assembly GCF_019279795.1 of Protopterus annectens. Classification (NCBI taxonomy): domain Eukaryota; kingdom Metazoa; phylum Chordata; order Ceratodontiformes; family Protopteridae; genus Protopterus; species Protopterus annectens. The sequence continues at coordinate 331,037,892 of NC_056733.1, forward strand.
TTTACTTCTGCTATAATTGAGGTGGATTTTTGTTGAGCAATAATTCTGGTGAATGCTCTGGAAGGAATTTGGTATTCTTCTGTGTAATTAGCCAACTGTCTTGTCTCATAAAAAGATACATTTCTGTTTTCAAACATATATAGGTCTCTTTGTAGTTTTAGGAAGTCCATTTCCATTTGATTATTAGGGTTATTTATCAATTCTCTCTCACATTATTCTATTTTATCCTTTATTTTATGTTCCTCTTTCAGGTGGATTTTTTTATAATATGCTGCTTTTTTAATGAAAGTTCCTCTGATTTGAGTTTTGGTCGTCACCCATTCTATATCCATTGGTGTTTGGGAATTGAAGAGATGTTTTTAATATATTCTCAATCTCTTTTACTACATCTGTTTTGAAGAGCAGATTAGGATTTAATGACCAGTTATTAGATCTATTGTTTAAAAACCTTTTTTTTGTCCCAGTTGATACTCAGTGTAACTTTGGAATGATCCGACAGAAATCTAGTGTGTATGACTATTGTAGGGTCCATGTTAATGAGTATGTCTGAGATTAAAATGAAGTGTAGTCTCACCCACATTTTATGGCATTGGGAGTAGAATGTTAATTCCCAGTTTTGTTATCTTTATCCTCATATATAAAGGGGTCATATAGTTTGAAGCCTTGTTTAAGTTCATTTAAAGCTATTGTAACTTGTCTAGTATATATTTTGGTCGGGTTCGATTTATCCTTTTCTGGGTTTTGATATGTGTTCCAGTCACCATCAATTATTAGATAATGATCTTCCAGTTGGTTTAGAATTGGGTACAGTGACATTACAAAGAGATGTTTTAAGTTTTTCTGCATTGCCGCCTACTTTTGAAAATTTTCTGGCTTGTTAAACTTGATTTCTGTGTTGGTAACTGTATTTAGAACACAACCTAGAGCTGATTACTGAATTTCCTGCCTGCACTTATTTTTAAAATTGTTTTTTTTTTCTTAAAACTTGCATATTATCTGTCTCTGGCCTAGCACTCATGTGTGGGGTCATTTACTGCATTGTTCTAACTTGTTGATACTTGTGAACCTCTGCTTTCCTTAAAAAAAAAAATAAAATAAAAAAATCTTGCTTTTTTCCCACTTTTCTGAGATTTAAAAAAGTTCAGTTACAGATTTGCTGTTCTGAACTGTTTGTAAGTTTCTTGGAGGCCATTGTTTGCTTGGGCTAAAGGGAAGTCTCTGTGTTCATCAGTGGCAGTGATAAACATTGAGCAGTCTGCCTGCCCCTGTGGGAGTGGTTACTGCCTTGAAACTGTAGTTTTATTGGCCAATTTGGGTCAATTCCAAACTCCTTGATCTCCCTCTCTTAAAACCCTCTTTTGTGCGGTTTTGCACATTTTTGCGCATAGCGCAACATCGGGCAGCGCCACCTAATTGGGTTTAAACTATTCCTGGCTCCACAAAGTCTGCTCTTAGCTTTTTCCCTTAGAACTGCTCTATCTCTTAAATTAAACACAATATTCTCATTCTAAGGCCCCTCACTGGTCCAAATAAGTAATCTTACAAGTTAGCACTAATAAACCATAAGCACTACTTACTCTTATACTCTCTACAATTACCTTGTCCCCTATTGGTCCATTTTAATTCAGTTCCCTATATTACTCTAGCATGTCCAAAGGTCAGTCAATGGTTTCCTCTCCAGTCCAGCTGGTGAATCTGGGAATTTTGAGGCAATGTTACAACTGTCTCATGTACACAGACAACCCTCTCCTCCTCCAAACAGGTTCAAATATATGTGAGAGATGCAACCATATAGCCAAACTGGAGGCTGAGATCTCTCATCTCAAAACTGGTGTAACCAGTCAGGAGGAGAAGGTAACCTCACACAACACAATTCCAGTATCACATAGTCCCACCACAACAGCGAACCAAACACATAAAAACACAAAAACATATTTGGAGGCTCTAAATAAAAACCTACCTAAGCAACAGAGACCTCCAAAGCAGACATCCAAGCAAACGCTACCCCAAAACAAAACACGTACAACATATAGCACACAAAGTCAGTGTGCCAAGCAGTCACAGCCCTTAAGGCTGAATAACACACCTGATACCCTTGCAATAGGTGACTCTATTGTCAGACACACTGACGTCCCCGCTCACCAGGCTGAATAAAGAGAAGGTCACAGTGAGCTGCCTGTCGGGCGCTAGGATCCGCCACATAACGCAAGCACTCAGGTCACTCCAAAGCAAATACAAATATGACTCAGTCATTGTACATGATGGCGTGAATGACCTGAGACGTACCTCTCTCGACTACATGAAAAGAGACATAGAGGAGCTCTCTGATCATGTAGCCCAGACCGGTATGACCCTGACCTTGAGCAGCATCTTACCCTCACCTAGAATGATGCCAAAGTATAAAGACAAAATGATCGATTTTAACAATTGGCTAAAATTTTGGTGTCATTCAAAGGGGATCCAGTGTCTGTCAGCCTGGGATGACATGCTCGACAAGCCACGTTGCTTCACTAGGGACGGCTTGCACCTGTCACCCCTGGGCTTTTGGATATTGGCAAAGGCTCTTGCCACACCTATAGTGCCTTTTTTAGGCAAGGCTCAAAAGTCAAACCCAACTCCATAGACAGCACAAGGAACAAGAAACTAAGGGTGATGCTGCTAAACGCCAGAAGTCTTAACCTCAAGATGCATGCACTCGAAGCTCTCCTCAGTATGGAGAACATCAATATCTGTGCAGTGACAGAAACCTGGTTCAAGGCTCCAGAGAGCACCCCAGCACTATCAGGTTATACCTCATATCATGCTTTTCAGCCCCAAAACCCGGACCGAACCACAAAAGGAGGGGGAGTTTCCATATTTATCAAGGATATCCATACCTCCAGGTTAGTGGCAGTGCACGAAGTATCAGAGACCATCCATGTGCAACTGACAGTGGGAAAGACTGCTTTTCAGTTTATAGCATCCTACAGACCACCGTCTCAAAGTCAGGAATCCCACTTGGCTTTCCTGAAAGCATTGGAGAACACTAAGATCTCTCTGAACACCATTATATTGGGTGACTTCAACTACCCAAACATAGACTGGGAGCATTACTCAAGCCCCAGCACCTTAGCCCAAAGGTTCCTGGAATTTATAAACTCAAATGCTATGGAACAACTAGTCACCATTCCCACAAGAGGGGAGACATACTAGACCTGATCATTACCAACATGGGGACACTATGCTCCATACCAGAAGTATATCCCTCATTGGTAAGATCAGACCATACATTAATTTCACTGGATATCCACATCCCGACCCCACCCCAAGCCCAGAAAACTACAGTGAAAAACTTCTCAAAAGCGAACTTCACACTTCTCAAAACTGAAGTGGAATCCTTCAAGGCCCCAGGGCCAGTGGAAACTATGGCCCAAACTGTAGAATCCTATATAAACGCATTCTACGGACATCTCCAGGAATGCATGGATCATGCTATCCCAAACAAAATCAAGACCCAATCATCCAAAGGCAGGCATCCAGTCTGGTGGACCCCAGCCATAAATAAACTGTACAACAGAAGGAGGAAGCTACTACATGATAGAGCAAAATCCCTAAAAGGGAAGGCATCTCTGATCAGTACTAGCAAAAAATTACAATCCCTCATAAAATCCTCTAAAGCCAGCTTCGAGAGAAAAATTGCACAGGACACTAAAGACAATCATACAGCTTTTTTCAGTTATGTTAGGAACCTGGGATGCAACTCCCAGACTTGTTCTGAGTTGATTCTAAATGACAAAAAATACACTGAACCCACAGACATCTCCAATATCCTGGCAGACAGGTTCAGTGCAAACTTCTCCACCCCCTACCCCCAAAAGAGCAAGTATCTATCCCGGCAGAGTGCAGCCTCCCAAACATCTCTGATGCTCAGGTGAAGGCCGCCCTCTTCAAAGCAAAAAACACTGCTTCCATGGGACTGGATGGTGTCCCAGGTTGCGTCCTACATGAACTCCAAGAAGAACTAATCCCTCAAGTAAAACTGCTGTACAATCTCAGCCTCACTACAGGATATGTGCCCAAAGAATGGCATACAGCAACAGTGGTCCCACTCCACAAAGGTGGCGCCTTTGCGGACCCTGGAAACTATCATCCCATAAGCCTGACTAGCCTAGTATGCAAGGCTATGGAGAGGATCATCATGGAACTCATAAACAAAGACATTGGGGACCTACAGACACTAGATCCTACCCAATTTGGCTTTGTCAAGGACAGATCCTGCCTTTTGAACCTGGCCGACTTCTTCAAAACAGTCACCAAGGCCATAGATGAAGGGAAGGTAGTCCACACAGCCTATCTGGACCTCACAAAGGCATTTGACACAATACCCCACTCGGGCATCATAGATAAGCTATCCAGCCTAAATATAAACCCCTATGTCACAAGATGTGTCGCAAACTGGCTCAAAGACAGAACCCACAGAGTCAGAGTTGCTGGAGCCATGTCAGACTCAAAACCGGTCACAAGTGGCGACCCACAAGGTTCTGTCCTGGGACCTCTCTTGTTCGGTATTTACTTTTCTGAGGTACAGGCCAATGTGGGAGGACTATGGCTCACCAAGTTCACAGATGACTGCAAACTGGGCGCCATAATCGACTCTCCAGCTGACACAAACATCCTTCAAAAAGGTCTCGCAGAGATGGATAACTGGTGTCAGAGCCATGGTCTAAAGCTAAATGCCAAAAAGTGTATAGTCATACCCTTTGGCAAAAACAATGTGCCCACAAATTACCACATAGGTGGTAACCCATTAAGTACAGAGAAAGTAATTAGGGATCTGGGGACCCAAGTTGATAGCAATCTCTCCTTTGACAACCACATTGCCAAAGTGGTTAGAAAGACCTTCTACATAGCCCACCTCATCATGAAAGGATTCACATCAAGATCAAGAGAGGTAATCGTGCCCCTTTATTCATTCCCTCATCAGGCCCATCATAGAATACAATGCCCCCTTTGGGATGTACCTTACCCGACACCTGCAGCAATTAGAAAGACCCCAAAAGTACCTCACCAGAAGGATCGAGGGACTCAAACAGATGCCATATGCTGCTCGGTTGAAAAAACTCCAGCTCTACTCAGTTGCATACCGCCTACTTTGAGGCGATCTATGCCTGACATATAAAGCCATGTCCAACCCAGAATTAATGGACATGCTCCACCTCAGTAAATCTAAATCCCTTAGAGCCACGCGCTCGAGGGACTTGAATCTCAGCACAGAAATAAATAGAACATGCTGGAGGGACAGATTCATAACCCAGAGGCTTCTTTCACTCTGGAATAGAATTCCAATTCATGTTAGGCAGAGCACCTCACTGACTGTCTTCAAGAAGAATCTTGATGAGTGGATGGGGGAATCGTAGGTTTGTCCCAGGGATTACTTCCGTGTCACTATTAGACAGAGGCACAGTAAACTAAACTTTAAAAAGGGCACAGTATACTCAAATCAAGGGGTGGCGTAAGCCAAACACAATCGGGCTAGGCTTATAAATGCCCCAGGGCAGATAGCCTAGTATGAACCTATGAACCTATGTTGGTTGCTACAAGATGCATATACATTTAACACCATTATGGGTTTTGGAAATACCGTGTTAGTAAATGTTACATAGCACCACCTTCCCTCTTTGTCAGCCTTAGTTTTAAGTATTGTATCCTGAAAATGTTTTTTTAATTATTATGGCCACCCCAGCACTGTTAGGTTTGCCCCAGAATCTATAATTTGTCATCCACTTTTTTCCCCAATATCTGTCCATTGCTCTGAAGTCAAATGCATTTCTTGTATTCAGATGAGATTAGCTTTGGTTTTCAGGGCTAAATGCAAAAATAGTTTCATTTTTTTTCTTTATTTTGTAGTCCTTTAACATTCCATGTTTCAATTTCCCACATTTATGTGATAGATATGCTTGTTTTAACTGATCTGTATGTCAATTTAGATTTATGGTCTTTGTATGTGTTATTATAGTGTGTCATTGGAAAGCATCTAACTATTCCCGTCCCTACACTGTGCCTATCCACTATACCAGGAATAAATGGGAGAATACAATGTGATTTTAGTATGTACCATAAGATTTCCACTAATATTTATGTATAAGTTTGTGACATGGTATCCCCTTTATGTTACTATATACAATATGGACAAAGCTTAACAGACTAGTTTATTTATTTATTTATTGCAGTTGGTTTACCAGGATAGTCCATTGGGCCATTGAAGAACCCATTTTCAATGGAGTCCTGGGGAGAAAAGCTCCAAAAAGAGAAATAAATGTACATTACAGTAATTATTAGGTACATGATATAAAAGAACATGAGCTCCAAAAAAGAAAATAAATGTGCATTACAGTAAATATATATGTACATACTATAAAAGAACATAAGCAAAACATAATTGTACTTAACATTTGACAGTGACATTCTTGGTACAGGCTAATGAAGGAATAAAAAGCAAAAATATAAATGCATTTTAATGAACAACATAGTAGAATAGAATGGTAGTACAGGGAAAGGTAGAGTTGGTTATGAGGGGTGGGTACAAGAGCATTCCCATTGAGATGCTAGGTGTAAGAAAAGTGACTTCTTGAAGGAATAGTGGTTGGAAGTAGTGCGGATGTTTGGTGGTAGTGAGTTCCAGAGGCGAGCAAGGCTGAAGGAAAGGAGGTTTTTGCCTGGGGGATGATTTGGTTTGTGGACCTGTAGTAGATTTTGATTATTGGACCTTAGAACTCTATTTGGATGGTGCATTTTAAAGGCAGAGGAGAGGGAGGGACAGTTGGAGGGGTTTAGAATAAGCTTGTGGGCTAGATTTAGTTGAGTATAAGCAAGATAGTTGGGAAGTTCTAACCATCTTAGTTTATGGAGGGAGAGACAGTGGTGAGTGGAGGACTTATGGGTGGTAGCGAATCTAGCTATTTTGTTATAGCAAGAGGTGAGCTGTTTTTTTAAGGAGCACTGAAGATTAGTAAGTAGTGGGGCACCATAGAGGAGGGAGGGAATGAGGAAGGAAGTAGCTAGAGTGATTTTAGTGGTAGGTGTGAGGTAGGCATTTTGTCTATATAGCATGCCTAGTTCTCTACAAGAAACACTGCTGAGTCATATCCCTAGTCTCAACCTTTAAACTATTATACAATTAGAGTACTGTGGTTGAAGTACAAAATATACAGCTTATAAGTTTATGATCTATTTCTCCTAAAAGTGCATTTTTAAACAACATGTTAATGATCAAATTCTCAATTAGATCTGGGAAAATATACAACAATGTAACCTATATTTTTAAACCAGACATGTTTAAATGATAGGTCGTGGTGGTGCAGCGGTTAGCGTTGTCGCCTCACAGCAAGAGGTTCTCCCGTTCGATTCTCAGCTGAAGCGCCTTCTGTGTGGAGTCTGCATGTTCTCCCCATGGTCGAGTGATATTTAAAGACATGCAGGTAGGTGCATGCTTGAATGAGTGTGCCTTCTTTGAAGGTTGGGCATCAGGCTGGCAACTCGGCACCGTAAAAATCCACTGCCAATCATTAGCAGACGGAGTTCCGCTGTGGCAACCCCTCTCCAGGAAAAGCCAAAAGACATTACTTATTACGTCATATTTAAATGATCCTTCTCCATATATTTTTCTTACCTTCTCTCTTCTTATATATATACAAATTACCCAGCTTCTGTGTTCAGGCATTCTTCTACAGCAATATATAACAAACTCAGATTGCATTATTGGCATCTAAATAGAAGTGGGTACATGAGGGGAAAAAAAAGGGTTTGCAAGCTTAGGCATGTATCTATACTGTTAAGACTTACTTGTTTAGATTATAGTTAAATCTTCTGTGGTCAACTAGGTTGTATTCAAATTGTCATATAATTCCTCTCCTCTAAACTGCTTAAACTCTCATTCCTGCAGTCATTTCAGTTAAACATCATGATTTCAGTCAAGAACCATTTACTTAGTCTGGTTATGCCAGACTCAGTTATGTTCTAGACTTGACATTCCAATGTTAGATATTTGAATTTCGACAGAAACCCTTTATATATATATATATATATAAATGTGTGCTTGTGTGTGTGTGTGTGTGTGTGTGTGTGTGTGTGTGTGTGTGTCTATATGGAGAGGGAGAGAGAGAAAAACTAACAATCAGCAAAGGATAAATACATAAATAAATAAATATGGCTAGATAGATTACATTGACAGATATATCTATATCTATATATCTAGCTATACTTATATATACATATTTTAACAACTCTTGGAGTTTATAAAAATATATAGGTTTATCAATCCAAAGCAAAAGAGAAATAAAAAATACTCTAGTTTACCACACTCAGAGCAAAGTACTTCCTTCCTACTGTTCTATCTGTATAGAATGCAAAATTAGGCATTTGATGTATAATTTCTTTACAGTTGATCTCATGGATAAATTGTTGCAAGATGTACCACATTTTAAGGATATGTGCAACAGGTGGCAGGTTAGCTGCCAGCTTTTTAAGTGTCTCTGCTGTTGATGTTTGTTTACATTTTTCTGATTTTTCATTGTCATTTGACTATTGGATTTTCCTCAATGGACATGGACTACTACAGTAGGCAATGGGCATTTTTGTTTTAGTTATTGCTCATGTCCTTTGTTGGAAGCATATAAGGTCTGTCAGTCTGCAAAAGTTGAACTTTTGCACACTGAAATACACTTGTCTTTTATTCTTCATCTTTGTTGACAGAATGGAGGCTTGCTGCTCCTAAATGGCCTGTAAACATTCTAATGTTACATCCTGTGTTTCATATCAGTGCTTTGGATTATATGTCTGTCTCCCTAATTTTATTAAACACTCTACCACCCTGGTTAACTGTGTTTTTATTTGTGCAGCACTATCTGTCTCAGCTTTGGATTATACTGATGTCAGATTAAATTGTCTGTTACTTTAATGCCCTGGTGAGCTGCATTTTTACTTTACCTCTTACATTGCTACAAATTTTGTGTGACCTATTTTATATGGAACATGGAAATTATATTATGTGTTTGTTGCTTATTGCTGGCAGCTGCTCCACTATCATCACATTTGTGGTTTGTACTCCTTAGCTGGGCTGAGGTCTTTGACATGTTACTGAAACATTCTAGTGGTTGTGGTTTTCTGTACTGAGCTGAAGGTCTTCTGTTGGGTTGCAATTAAATATACATTAGTTATACATTCTACTTAAGGCACCTGTGCCTTTTTATTGAATCAGATTCTGTAGCTACCTGATGTTGTATTGTAAATCGAGTACTTTAGACTTTATCATTATTATGTTCCATGAGAAGTTTGTCTAATAAACCTTACTATTTTTATTTCACATGTTGATTTGTTTCACAATTATTGTTTTATACTAGATGATTTAATTAGAAAGCTGTTGATTTTTTTAGTATTAGTTGATCTTATCAATAGTTATGCTTAATTTTGCATTACTGTTTCATTTTTTATATTTTGTTGTCATTTCTTACTTTAAGATCATAACGTTTTACTCCAACAGTGATTTATTGCTAACCTGCAGAACATTTGTTATGCTTTAGCTTCCACTGTCTTCATTACTACTCGCAGGGCTGGGAACTGACAGGAAGAACTGGGTTGGTGCATCTCACCATCATTTTTGGGATCATGGCCAAATTTCAGTCTTGACTGGTGCCCACCATGGGGTGAAGTATTTCTCTGAGCCTCATGATGCTGTTCTCTGACATATACCTGCAGCTACCTCCTTTAATATGTGCCAGGTAGCATGAAATTCCTCTCCTAAGACTCCTTTTAAGATACTGTATTTCAATGTTGGATCTATCGGACTTGCTACTGGAGAGTGTCCTGGTCATTTATACTACATCCTGGTCTGATGTAGACTCACTTTTGTGGCAATTGTGCCACCAGGTTTTCTTATTCTGCAACATTCTAGACCTAGATGCTCCAGTTTCCTCCCACATTCCAAAGACATGCAGTAGGTGATTTAGACACTCTAAATTGGCCCTAGGAGTAAAAGTGTGCATGCAAATGTGTGTGGTGCACCCTCTGAGGAAGAATTGGCCTTTGGCTGCTACAGAAACAATGAGTGCTAAAAGGTGCTCGTTGCCCAATGTACCACATGGAGCGTAAATGGAAAAAAGCGAGACACTTGCGAAGGTGTTATTTACACAACTAAACTTATTTTGTAGGTTAATAATATCTGTAATCCATTCCAGTCTCACCTTTCCAGTTGTCCTAGTACTGAGGTTGCCCTATTTTGGATATTTAATTATCTCCTAACTGACCAGTGTTGTTATTCCATCTTGGTCCTCTTAGATCTTTCAACAAAATTTGACTTGGTGGAATACAATGTTTTGCATGATTGTTTTGCATTGATCACAGTCAGTGGGATGTGCCAAGTGTCAGTTTATCCTTTCCTTTCCTTTCCCTTCCCTTCCCTTCCCTTACATGACATGTGGGATATCACAGAATTCTATTATTGGATTGTTGCTCTTCACATGGTGCATGCTCCTGCTAAACAGACATTATTCAAGGAAGAAGCCTAAACTTTGTGCCTTATGTTGAGGGCATGCGGTTTTGCTTCTTTTTCCCTCGGGATTCTCTGGTGACCTTAGTCAAACTTGTTGAAGACCTGGAATGCCTCTCCAGTTTGCTTGTTGATAATAGGTTCAAAACTCAACATTTGCAAGAGAGTCTAGATGGACATTCATAACTCCCGGCATAGTTTTTCAGCTATAATATTGATAGGTGGCATCATTTACAGTGGTGACAAAGTGGAATTTGTGTCTAAAGTTTATAACCTTTGTTTGATAATTGATGGGCAGCTTACTCCTAAGAACCATATGTTGTCCATCATCCGATCTTTCTGTCATCATCTGATGAATATCAAACCATTTAAGCATCTCATTCTTTCAGATGACTTCCCTATGGTTGTGTATGCTTTGGTACAGCTGGACATCTGGGGTTACTGGACACTGAGATAGACTAACATAACAAGTCTGTGACCTGGCCTCTTGCTGTTACACCAATACTGCAGGAACTGCGCCGACTCCCATTTAGGTCTTACATTGCCTGCAAAGTCCTCATCTTAGTCACTCTTGTATACCATGTCTGGGTCTCCCCTTCCTTATGAAATGTCTTAACTAGAATCACCCTACATGCACTCATCATTACATGAGTTATGGACTTCAGGAGGTGTTTGACTGCTCAAGACAATTTTCCTTTGCACATGAGAATTCTGCTCTTTAAAACTTATTACTGTAATCACTTTGGATTATCTTGGTACTCAGCAGTTTGAAACAACATTTCTGTCAATATCTGTGAGATCTATTCTCACTTTAAATCCTACTGTTTTATAGAGTTGTGCACACTGTATATTATTAATGTTTTTATTTGCCATTTGTGCAACATATGTGTGCTTCGTTAATAAACACTTAAATTAACTTGAACTTATGAATGCTTGTAAGCACAAGTCCTTTTATTTTTAAACCACATTTTACATTCTTACTTAAACAACACAGTTAATGGTTCAGTCTACCTTTTTCTATTTTTAAGACATTATAATTGCCCTATTTCCACACAGAACAAATATTGTTTGTTCTTACACCACTGGACTGTGGGATCTCAACAACCCAATGGCATTTCTACTAGTCATTTTTGGCCTAGTAACTACTGAGCCCTGACTCTGACACAACTTCAGTGATAGTGAGATAGTAAACAGCAGCACAATTTTATTAGCATCTTATTACTTGTTTAGCCTTGTAATGGGATAAGCATATAACGTCAAATTTACAGCAAAATCTTCTCTCTGTTTCTCTCACACTCTCTTTATATACAAATATATATATATATATATGTGTGTGTGTGTGTGTGTGTGTGTGTGTGTGTGTGTGTGTGTGTGTATGTATATATTTATATATATATATATATATATATATATATATATATACATATGCATATATATATATATATATATATATATATATATGTATGTATGTATATATATATATATATATATATATATATATATAGTATATGGAGAGAGAGAGAGATAGTATTAAATATATATTTTATCAGCATTGTTAATTTTTGACTATACAGCACACATTTTCACATTTTTGCATTGAATATCTTCTGACAGCATTGCTGAAAAATGTACTTCTGAGAAGTCCGTATACAGTGTAAATTATTTAGTAAGATCAAGAGTCAAAAAATGTTCACAAAACATCATATATGTTTGCACATTCAATGCTTTATCTGCTTTAGAAGACTGTTGTTCTTTGGTATGAGTGTTTTCTTTTGTAAAATATGCAAAAGGACAGGCAATAGTTGCAAAATTAGATAAAAACTGTCTGTAATAATCAGGTACTCCAAGAAAAGCCTTCACCTGCCTTTTAGTGAAGAGTATAGGCCATTTTTTAATGACCTATGTTTTTTTTCCATTTAAGATCTCACCAACTCTCTTGCTATAAAGTACTCCAAATACTTGTCTTCCACCATTGCAATTTACATCTAGTGATTTTTTTTCTTCTGATTATCTGAATGGATGACCATGTCAAACAGGCATAGAGCAGCATATCAGGAGAGAAGCATTGATATTGTGTCCATTAGTCTTTTAAAGGTGGCTAGGGCCCTTTCTAAGCTAATGCTGGCACTGTGTGCTGAAAGGGTCTATATCGAACACTCTAAACAATGAAAATTCCTGACCCCAAACGCCTTATTGTGGAGGGCTGTGCCCCCTACACCTCTTGCTAAATATATATGCCAACTCTGAGACTGCATTACTGTGAGGAAAGGCCAAATATTCCAACCTTCACTGTACTGCAGTCCCACAAGAAGCACTTTGAGGTCCGACATTTTCGCTCTTCAGAGTGTTCGATATTAGGAACTTTCGTTCATATAATATAGACCCTGCTGAAATAGGCCTTTGAATATTCCAAAGCCTGTTATTTTCTTTAGCTGAGTAAGAAAACAGTATCTGCCAGTATCCCTTTGTCGAGTGAAGTGAAGTTAAATATTTATCCTTTCCTGGGTTCTTCTTTAACTCATCCATTCTCTGCATGGGATAGGTAGTTAACTTTATTAAATTGTTCTGGAAACTGGACTGTTCTATTCAGTTTGTGACTCTACTTTCAGTTCCAGTTTGAGAACTTTGTGAACTTCTTCTCTTACTTTTCTTGTAACTCTGGTGCTCAGTAAGGTCTCTGTTTAGGTAACCATTTGAAATATCGGGACCCACTAGAGTGAATCCCAAAATGCAGAGACTGAATAGACAAAAGGATGGACTTATACTTACTAAGTCTGAGATGCCATTTCTCAGAATATTCCCTTTTCTCTGAGGTATGGCAATCTTAGAGTTGGTATGGTCGTAGAGGTGGGGGGCTTGCCCCCCACATTGTGTTGTGTAAGGGAGGGTGACACCCCCCAAAAGAAGTTTAAAGGGGGAGAGTGATTTTTGAGATTCACTTTTCTCCTGTGTGTTCCATTTTTTTTTGGCTTTTAGGCACTCAGCATTTTGAGTGCTGACATTTCAATAGGGAGCCCTCATTTTATCCTTTATTCCAGTATTCTCTCTGTATTATGCTTGATCACTTTAGTTTGCCTTGTATTTTTGAAACAAGAACACTCCTTTATTTCTCAAATAAAATATGCACTTTTTTCTTGTGTTGTGATTTTGCAGGGATTCTTTTAATTGGGCGTCATACAGAGATTCCCTAATCTCTTTTATATGAAAGTCAGCTTAGAAGCTAACAACATAAAAAGGGCAATGTGTGTCTTATTATTTAACCAATATAACTGATTGTGTGAGTGAATTGTTGTGAGAGCTCTTACCCATTTTAAATGCATATTAAACATTTTACTTACACAACAAAAATTCTATGCTTTTTGCATATACAAGATGTTACAGTATAGCCAAGGTGTTTGAAGGTGAGTGGACTGCAAGCATGACAATCAGAACTAAGGACTTATAATATGGGTTCAGTAAAAACCAAATGAAAGATTCAGCCAATGTAGAGTCGTTACTATGTAATAGCATAAACCTTCTGAAGGGGAAGCCATTACTCTGATTTAGCAAAATAAAGCCCCAGCTACAGCCCAAGTGATTTGAGTTTGATTAGCAATCCAGTCATCTGAAGAGTTGACAAGGCGGTCTTAGAGTTCTCATACCACGAAAAGGGCATTCAGCTAAGGTACTCCCTTAGTCCATAGAGGAGAGTAACTCTCAAAATTTGTAGAAAAATGGGGTAGAGGGGCAGAGAAATGAGAGTAGGTCATTAAAACATGATAACTCCCTAGCAAAAGCAGTCACTGGCATAAATCACCCCCTCCACCGGGAAACCCTTAAGATTGTTGCTGGCTCCAGTCCATGTCAGAGAAAGTCTGCATATGGAAGAAGGAGCTAGAAGAACTGGCCAGAAAGCATAAAACAGAAAGGGTGGGGCTCTGGTAGTGGAAGGCCATTGAAAATATGCAAATTATCTCTTAAGGACATACTAGTGTTTCAGCTAGATGGTTTTCAAATGTCCATGACTTTTTACTATATAGTGCATTCAGGGCAATAAAGGCAAACCGCACTAGCTCTAGACATGCCATGTATGACTCTTTTTCTGATTTCATCAGTAAAAAAAAATAAGTGGATTGTTTGGCTATACCTGGAAATACACAGCTTAAAACCAAAATGCTCCTCCCTATATATGCCCCAAATAACATCCAAACTAAAGAGTAAAAATATTACACAGGCAAACTGTTTCTTAAAAACACTACTACAATAAGCACCCAATCAAGTTCAATAATGTAATTACTGTGTAATACATTAAACCTCCTGTAGTGGAAGCCTGAGTTATATATCCAAATGACCCCTTAATGACATACTATGGTTTCAGCTATATGACATCTGAATGCCTATGACTTTTTACTCTTTATTTCTTTAAGCCTTTATAGTACATTTAGCTGAATAAAGTCAAACCCCACTAACTGTAGACATGTCACACAGCTTAGAAAACAAGTTTCTGGGTTCAAGACTCAATGATCAAGAATGGTTGTAGGTTAATACACTGGTTAAAGCCACACACTTTTTTCCCTTGATTTTTTGGACTTTTCTCCAACTGACTTTCTCAGACACATACACATTCTTTCTCTTTTTCTTTCACTATCTCTCACTCTTCTTTTTTATTGAAATTGGAATAATATTTTATGCTCTTATAGGATAGTTAAGGGATGCAGCTTTTACTACTAGGTCCAAAGTGGCCAACAACTCTTGTGTGCTAGTCCTGGTCATATCCTCATACCGTATCTCCCTTAAAATAAGACAGGGTCTTATATTTTTCCCCTGTCAAAATACGCATTAGGGCTTATTATCAGGGGGTGCCTTATTTACCCCCCCCATACAACAATCTACATTTATTCATTTATTCATGTACAAAAATCAACACTTATTCTTGTACACAAATCAAAATTTATTCATATACAAAAATCAACGTTTATTCATGTATACAAATTTACATTTATTTGGTACCTTTTTGTTATTGGACAACAGTTCTAGGTAACACATTAACAGTTGTGTGAAAATTCTGCATAAACAGTGCAACAAATATTTCAACTTAAGAATATGTACACCTTGGCTTTCACAGTGTAATATTTCATACTTAACAGAAAGTGTAGAAAAACCTCAATACGTGTATTGGAGTAGGGGAATAAAACAGGTGAATAACTGCCACTTTTTGAGTGGAGATGCTTTCTTTATTCCTTACCCAAACCATAAGAGAAGAATGATGGAAAGTCATAAAAATGATGTCTGGGAACTAGTGGCCTTACTTTGTAATTACCCCTTGATAATGAAATGTTAACTTAATACAATAACGTCAAAAAACTAACAAGAGCTTGCTGGCAGCTGAAAGCAGAAGCAATCCATCCTGTTGCCCCGATAATGGAAAAGGTATTCAAATGTAGTCATGTCATCTTCTTCTGGAACATTGTCATAAGTCTCCAAACCCCGAATTGCAGCCTGAATTTCTTGCGACTCCATTTCCTGTAGAATCATTGGCCCCAATCTGTCATGCCTAGCAATAGAGCTCTCCTTAAATGAGCACTGCTTGTCCATGTAGCCTGCTCATAGTGCATTGGCAACACACCTGTCAGTGATTTTATCCCATGAATTCTTCACCCAAGTCACATCTTCTTGCAGGCTAGGCTTCACATGTTTCCATGCTGATTTCTCTCCATTCTATTTACAATGTAGTCATTGAGTTCCATGTGCAAATGGTCCTTGAATGGATTGTTTATTGCAATATCAAAAGTCTGGAGATAGGCAGTCATTCCTCTGGGAATCATTATTTGATCTATTCTTCTCTGTGCAAGTAATTTCTTCATGTCTTTAGTGCGGTGAGTGCTGGCTGAATCCCAGACTAGCAGACTTCTTTCACCACCTCGCAAAACAAGTGGCATCATTACATCAACCCACTTCCTTATAACTGCTTGTGTGCACCAGGCTTTTTCGGTTTCAAGAATGTAAATGCCTGAAACACATTCAATATTATCTTTCTTGCCCTTACTAATGATTAGAGGTGGGTTTTTCTTTCCATCTAGATGAATTGCCATAATACAGGTAACATGTGCACTTTTGTAACCAGTGGAGGGAATGTAGATTGACGAGGCACCCCTCTGATCAATTGTTGTTTGAGATCCTTGGCTCATAAACACTGCAGTTTCATCAATAGCAATCATGTTGGAGAGTTGGCATTTAGAAAAGTCGATGCCATCAACAAAGGACTTGAATGCAAGTGCACGTTTAATAACTTCAGTATCTTCCAGCTTGAACAGTGTTGTTGATCTACTTAGAGACAGTTCATATCGCTGAAGGAAACCATCCAGCCAATGTTGTGAGGCTTTGAATTCTTCTGGGGATATTTCTAACTGTGGTGCCATTGCAAGGGCAAATGCTTGAATATCAGCCCTGTGTACAACCAAAGCCTTTGCTCTCCTGCTAGCAATCCATTCACAGATGATGTCTTCCAGCTCAGGAAATAATGGTTGCTGACCTGATCCACACTTGCAATTCTTAGCATTTCCCTTGTCTGCCTGTTGACTGGGGTTATCGTACGCTGCTCACCATTTTTGGACCATTCGGAGATCCAACTTCTTCTCTTTGCAGAAAGCCATCAGATTCTTTCCCTGGGAGTCCTCCACGATTCCATTCTTGTACTCAGTGGAATAGCTCTTTCTTTTTGCACTCATCTTGTCTGGGGGGCAGTTAATTGAAGACTTATGAGACAGGAGTGGCAACACAAAATGGCGAAAGTTAAGACACAACCACACCTGTTCATTATCAAGTGCGCACGTTTTACGTGCATTGTCTGTACTTTGACCAATCAAAGTACACTTGCCAGTGTTTATGGGCCAAGGATCTCAACCATCAAGTATGAGTGAGGATTAGGGTTACAGTAAGAATCGTGGAGGACTCCCGGGGAAAGAATCTTATGACTTTCTGCAAAGAAAAGAAGTTGGGTGTCCAAATGGTCTGAAAATGGTGAGCAGAGTATGATAACCTCAGTCAACAGATGTCAATATTATTATTTTATAATTCAACACGTCTGTCATGTGCTGTTGACCATCTTTACTGGGGCTTATTTTTGGGGTAGGGCTTATATCATGATCACCCTGGAAAAGCATGCTAGGCCTTATTCTCTGGTTAGGTCTTATTTATGGAGAAATATGGTAGTTCTGAATGTCTTTCAAGAGACTGTTCTTTCTTGCTTTTTTATTGCAGATTTACCTTCTATTTTTCTAGTAATAGAACCAACAAGTAATATAATATGCAAATAAAATTGTATTTGCCTTTTCTTAGTGGGTTAATTCAGAGTCTAGGTGCTGAATCCAATCTAATCAGGCACATGACATAGAATCAGGATTTGATGCTAGAAATAAGAATATATTCTCTGTTGCTATGCCATTTAGTCCTAAGTATCTGAAGCAGATATTAAAATAAATGTATTTTTGGCTATTGAGTAGCTTGAAATGGATGTTAAAGGGGAGATTTAAAGGATGTATTAGAAGCAAGGAAGTTGTTTGGGCAGTTTCATTTAGTTGCCATTTTCCCACATGGCTTAAGTTATATAATTGGTTTGAGGAGTTTAAACAATTGATTAGTGCATAAATATCTTGTTATCTTTTATTTATTTTTTACAGCTAAGCAGTAGGCTACCTGCCCTTGCAAGCCATTTTAAGCCTAGCCAGTTTCTTTTTCAAACCCTGTACCTTGTGTCTGAAAGCTAAATACCTTAACCATTTTGCTAACCCAGTGAAATGGAAGTATTTTTTTTTTTGTATGTATATTTTTCTGATCACATTCTCAAAATAAAAGAAAACAAAAAGTGCTCAAACTAGTCCTATACAAATTTTGAATTTCATATGGAGTTTTTATTATTGTTGATATCCATTTTATTTTTTTAGTGTGGAGGTTATGTCTGGCATGGATTCATTGAACACAAGTAGTTTAACACTCCATCTAAGTCCACCTGATTTTTTTATACCGCTCTACAATGCAGACAAATTGGTAGTTACTTTTTTGGTGAACCAAATGAATTACCAGACCATTTCTATTGCTGAGTGGTCAAGTGGTCAGATATTTGATACTCAGTCACCTAACGTCTCAGTTTTCACAGCATTTTATGACAGATACTGTACATTGTCACCTACCATCGTGGTCATTTTACTTATTCCAATTAATCCCTGTGGTGAGTTTTCCCATTTTTCAATGACTGTATTGATAGTATTTAGACTTCATTTAAAAATCAAGAATTTAAACTGTCCAAATATATGGGACGATGTTTCTGCATTATATCAGTGTTCAGAGTTATTAACATGTAGTATACCACATTCCACCTACCGCTCAACTGTCCAAAATTTAGCACAACCCTGATCTTGCCTCATATTTTTTCAACTGTCTGTATTGTATAAGACTTTTGATTTTCTGGTAAATTGCTAAAAATTATACTCAGTCAATAATGCCAGATACTAGAGTTTGATACTTATTATAATTTGGAAGCTACATGTTAATGCAATATACATTATTCTATTAACTTTTTAAAGTGAATTAGAGTAATATTTAAAATGTCTCCGATGTTGGGGTGGTGTCTCTCCCTCCCCCAATTATTTTTGATTCTGTACAGAATTCTTCAGTAAAGAAGCTGAGAGGTTCACATTCCACTGTAGCCTGTCATGCTTTTATCCTGGGGTCAACTATTTCTTGAAACTTAAGAAGCCGTGATTAGTGTCCATCTCTGTAATTTATTTACATATACTTTATTTCTAAGTAGGTTAGTCTCATTTTTTTTTTAATTTTATTTATTTGTTTATTTAGTTTTGCAAATAACATTGGATGTAAAAAAAAACACCCTAGTAGAATCCTAGGGGCATTTTAATGTAGACATCAAACCTAAGCAGCACATGTTTGGTAATGAGAGAAAACTGAGGAAAATAAATTACACATAATAATTCTATTCAGACATCACTTGTCTCAGTTAAATGATGGACCTGGGAGCAGCATTAGAGAGTAGAAAATTACCCAAATTAATTACATTTTTTAATCCCCTACCCATGTAGGTTCCTCAGTGTTTATTAGCTTTGTGACTACTACTGGAAAAAAAAATACCTACAAAGGATGAAATAAAATGGAGCTGGAATAGTGGTCTCTAATTTTAATTTAAATTTCTAGCCATAAAACAATGACCCTTTTTTTAAAGTTAACTTGTTTTGTACTTTTCAACAAAAAAGAGTGCTGAAGTTGCTATGTCATTCCTACATTTTTTACTTTAATTAATTGGTCTTTTGGCATCTTTCTGGTCCTTATATTGTATAATATATTAATGATTTGAAGACAACATTATCCAATACAGAAATACAAAGGAGTCAAAGCCTACACCAGAACCCAGTGGGTCCAACACATGCACGTGCGCGCGCGCGCGCACACACACACACACACACACACACACACACACACACACACACACACACACACACACACACACACACACACACACTCATTTGTGAGTAGTTTGGAGGATGACTAACTCACCTACAACATGCTTTGAGATGTAAGCAAAAACCAGTGCACTGGAAAAAACTCACACAGATCTAAGAAGGGCATGCAGATGCTACACAGGAGGCATTTAATTTGAGAGTCTGACAGGATAACCAAGCACTTTATCAACTCTGCTGTTTTGAAGCACTTCATATTTCAATAATGCTGCATAAAAGATACTCTGCTTGGAATAGGAATCCATCATTTTATTATTTATCAACATAGCTATTCATGATTGATATGTGCATTGTGTAAATAATGCAACATTAAAGATTGTGCATTATGTGGGAATAAGTTTATACTGAAAGCACTTTCAAGCACAAGATAGAAGCACTGTAGATAATTGTGTGGTGTTTCACAAAGTCTAAAAATCACAGGCAAAAGGTCATGGACTACTGTAGTCAACTTTTCAGAGCATTAAGCCTGTAAGTGTCATGGATACAGTGCCTTTAGAAATAGCTTTGCAAAACTTGGAGAACAGATAGTATGAATTTTATTTTTGTTTTCAACATTTCCCTTTTTTCTGAGTTTATGTGACTTTAGAGTTGGTGTACATAGAGATTGAAGGGAGGGTGGTTTGCCCAGAAATCAGATAGTGCAGGAATATTTCTATCCCAAAACATTTTTTCTAGGAATCGGTGGTGAAATTGTCAGTGCTGCTACATGGTCTGGTTGCTACCCAAGGCATCTACCAGAAGAAAGTGACAACATTCCTACAGAGCACTGCAGCATTTGGGAAGATACTGCCGATCAATGAAGAGTCTATGGCCCACTTCTCATCTTGGGATTATTGCTACTGTTTTACTTCTGATGACTGAAGAAGTGAAAGGACATTGATACCCAGGTGTGTAAAGCTGTGGTGATACCAGCATTAGTAGTAGCAGCCGAGAGGTGAATCACCACTTTTTATTATTCTTGACTAACATAATTCTGTCTTTTCAATAAGAACTGCTAGATTAGCTGCTATCTAACCTGCCATCAGACTATCTCCCCTACTTTCTCCTTAAATATTCATATTCTACTATACTAGTCCCCCCCCCCCTCTGAGTACTACACAAGCAGCAGTCATCCACCATCTGACATCATGGCTCAGCAGTCTGCTCTCATCTCATCTTTGGCCATCTTATTGCATTTCTAAGACAGTGTAGCAACTGTCTTCTGCTTACCAACTGCTCATGTCTTCTACAAGTTTACCAACTGTGATAAATGTAAATAATGAAGACCCATGGAAGTAATTCTCCCACATCAGTCCACTATCAGTAAGTATTATACCTCTATAGCACCACATGAATCACATTCCACTTCTAGACCCACAATGGGCTGTGGCTGTTAGCCTCTTAGAGCTCACTGTAAAATACCCCAGCCTCCAGCAAGCAAGGCAGTACCTACTCTTTCTCCACTCACACATACTGCAAATAGACAGAACTTAATCAAGCTAGCAAGTCATTAGGAAGGCAGACCTAAGCCTATAAGGTCCACTAAGTCTAATTTCACACAGGGAAAGTGTCTTATTTGTAGATGACTCTAAAGTCAGGCATAAAGACTCCACACTCAATAGACTAGACAGGAACAAGGTTACTATAAGCTGCTTGTCTGGCACCAGGATCTGTGATGTTACTAACGCCCTAAGCTCCATTAAGCCACACAAAAATAACTACAACCTAGTGATGGCCCATATGGAAGTGAATGATCTGAAGTGCTTCATTCAGAGGGATATACAGAGGGACATGATAGACATTACTATCTGTGTTTTAGAAGCAGGAAAGATGCTGATCTTGAATAGTATCTTGCCTCTGCTAAGAATGATGCCTAGATACAATGAAAAAAATGTTTTTAACAACTGACTAAGTAGTTGGTGTCATTTTAAGGAGATCCATATGTGCCAGCGTGGGATGATATGGTAGATAAGGCTTTCTGTTTTACCAGGGATAGTTAATGTCTGTCATATCAATACTGACTAAAGACTTTACTGTATCCATAGTTCCTTTTTTAAGCAGTGTCCCCCCAACTAGACTCGCTTACATAGAAAGTCAGACTCAAATTTGGACAACATTAAGTTGTTGCTACTCAATGCTAGGAATCTAAACAGGAAAATGACAGAATTTTAAAGCCCTCATGCAATGCAAATAGATACAGATTTGTGTAGTTCCTAAGATGTGGTTCCATTGCAATGGCAGCACTCCCACTGTACCAGGGTTTAGTGCCTATCATGAACTCAGACCCTTTGGTAACTGTGGGGGAGTATCTATATTTGTTAAAATTACCATTCTTTCACATTAAATTACCCACAACACTTACCTGGAGCCCCCCTGGAGATGAAAATTAACATTGACAAATCCAACTATTACTTCATTGCTAGCTACAGAACTCCATTATTATCACCCAAAGATCACAGAAATTACCTTGACACCATTGAGGCTTTAACTATCAAACCAAATACCTTCTTCCTAGAGGACTTCCATGATACAAAACACTTCAGCTCAGCATTTCCTAGAATTTGTTAATACTGATGCACTGGAGCAAATTGTAAAGCTTCCCACTAGAATATTGTATCCTTGATCTATTCCATGCCAACCAAGCCCCCTCTGGTACGTCACCTTGCACCTCCTCATCCCTGGTTAAATCTGATCATAAATCAATCATTTTCTCTGTCAGGCCTAGAGGTACCACCCCACCACCAAATGAGACCATCTTTATGGACTTCTGCATGGCAAACCTAAGATGTATGAAAAAATCCTCACAATACCTTGCAATGGGGCAAACTAAAAGGGCTGCTACATTCACCTCTGACCTTTGCCAGCACCTGAACCATTGCATAGAAAATAACCACCTGTTTCCCTTAATATAACTATAAATTCAGGAATATACTTCTCTGACAGAACTCTCATATTATATATTGTACAACAAAAGAAGTAACTCCTATATTATTCAAATGTAATTGGAATGAATGGATGGGTAACTGCAAATTCAAGGCTGGTATAGCACCCTTGTCCCACATGTATAGGGCTAACATATAATTGTTCCTTTCATTTCTGGGTTATTTATACATCTGGAACTAAAAAACTTCAAGGGAATGTATGGCTAGGCTTCTAAAATCCTGTCAGAGCAATAGCCTAGCAAGTACCTATGAACTTATGAACTTATGAAAAGTTGCAAGAAATCTCCATCTCCCTACCTCAAGACTGCAGTGGAACATTAGTCCATTGGTCGTTTTGGGCCAATTCCTAGCTCCCTTCAGCCCCCTGCTATAAAACACGCTAAACGCGCGTAAGCGCGATTTAGCGCGGAGTTACCACTGTTGCACACAAGAGCAGCGGCGGTTAAACAAGGTTAAACTATTTGGGCCATCTAAATTCCACTCTTCCAATTTTCCCTTAAAACTACCTTCCTCGAGCTGTACTGCTGATCTAACCAGCATATCCTATAACTGAAAAGTTCATCTCTACTTGATTCCCAAGTAGACTATTCTCTATCTGTAAAGCCTAGCACTTACTCCTACAGTACTTGCACCTTGATAAAGCACTCTTATTATAGATAGTACCCCACCAGCCTAAAACCCACTTCCCGAGTCCTTTGAAAGTCTCTTTATCTACTACTTCTAGTATGTCGAGGGATCAGTTGCTAGTGTCCTCTCCAGCTCAACTGGTGAACCTGGGAATATTGAGGCAATGTTACAACTGCCTCATGTACACAGACAATCCTCTCCTTCTCCCACAAAACACAAATACATGCGAGAGATGCAACTATACGGCCAAACTGGAGGCTGAGCTCTCTCAACATAGGACTGGCAAGACCAGACAGGAGGAGAAGGTAACCACACACAATACATACCCAGTCACACATGGTACCATCACAACTTCAAATCATACACATACTCACACAAAGACATACTCGGAGGCTCTGATCAAAATTTACCAAAACAGCAGAGGCCACCAAAGCAGACACCCAAACAACTACCACCTCACGACCCAACACATGCAACACATAGACCACACAGTCAGAGTGTCAAACAGTCACAGCCCTTAAGGCCAAACAAAATGCCAGACACATTTGTCATTGGTGATTCCATAGTCAGACACACTGGCGTCCGCTCACCAGACTGAGTAAAGAGAAGGTCACAGTAAGCTGCCTGTCAGGCGCTAGAATCCGCCACATAACGCAAGCACTCAGGTCTCTCAACAGCAGGTACAAGTACGACTCAGTCATTGTCCACGCTGGTGTCAACGACCTGAGATGTACCTCCTTGGACTTCATGAAAGGGACATCGAGGAGCTCTCTGATTATGTAGCCCAGGCAGGTATGACCCTGACCTTGAGCAGTATCCTACCTTCACCTAGAATGATGCCACAATACAGTGATAAGATGATCAGCTTTAATAATTGGCTTAAATTCTGGTGTCATTCAAAGGGGATCCAATGTCTGTCTGCCTGGGATGACATGCTGGACAAGCCACGCTGCTTCGCAAGGGACGGCTTGCACCTGTCACCCTGGGCTTCCGGATATTGGCAAAGGCTCTTGCCACCCCATAGTGCCTTTTTAGGCAAGGCTCAAATTCTAAACCTACCACCCTAGAACACCAAAAAGGAAAAAACTAAGGGTAATGCTGCTCAATGCCAGAAGTCTCAATCTCAAGATGCATGCACTCGAGGCCCTTCTCAATATGGAGAACATCGATGTCTGTGCTGTGACAGAAACCTGGTTCAAGGCTCCTGAGAGCACCCCAGCACTAACAGGTTTCACCTCATATCATGCGTTCCGCCCCAAAATCCGGACAACACCAAGAAAGGAGGGGTGTCCATATTCATAAAGGACACCCACACCTCAAGGTTGGTGGCAACGCATGATGCATCGGAGACCATCCAGGTGCAATTAACCATAGGCAAGACTGCTCTGCAATTTGTAGCATGTTACAGGCCACCCTCTCAAACTCAGGAACCTCACATGGCCTTCCTGAAAACATTGGAGGGATAAATGTATCTCCAAACACCATCATACTAGGTGACTTTAACTACCCTAATATAGACTGGGAACACTACTCAAGCCCGAACACTCTAACCCAAAGATTCCTGGAGTTCATAAACTCAAATGCCATGGAACAACTAGTCACCATCCCCACAAGAGGAGAAAACATACTTGATCTCATCATCACAAACATGGGATCAAAATGTTCAACACCGAAGTATACCCCTCACTGGTGAGATCAGATCATAAACTAATCTCGCTGGAGGTCCTCATCCCGCCCCACCTGAAACAAAAAGACCACAGTGAAAAACTTCTCAAAAGCCGATTTCACACTTCTAAAAACTAGTGTGGTCTCCTTTAAGGCCCCTGAGCCAGTGGTAAACATTACTCAAACCGCTGAATCACTTACAAATGCCTTCTACCAGCACCTACAGGACTGCATGGATCAGGCAATCCCAAACAAAACTAAGACTCTCTGTACCAAAGGCAAGCGTCCAGTCTGGTGGACCCCAGCCATAAACAAGCTCTACAACAAAAGGAGGAAGCTACTACAAGATAGAGCAAAATCCTTGAAAGGTAAGACACCTTTGATCATTATAAGTAAAAACTAAGAGCTCTCATAAAATCATCCAAGGCAAATTTTGAGAGAAAAATCGCCAAGGACTCTAAAGAGAATCATAAGGCCTTCTTTAGCTATGTTAGAAACCTAGGAGGAAACTCCCAGATATGCTCAGAATTAGTTCAAAATGATGTGAAAATTACTGAACCTACACACATTGCCAACATACTGGCTGACAGGTTCAGTGCAAACTTCTCCCCTCCCCAAAGGAGAGATATCTATTCCAGAGGATTGTAGCCCCCAAACATCTCCAACGCCCAGGTGAGAACTGCCCTCACTAAGGCAAAAACACAGCATCCAAGGGACCGGATGGTGTCCCCGGCTGTGTGCTTCATGAACTCAATGAGGAATTAAACCCACAGTTAGGACAGCTGTTTAATCTTAGCCTCACCTCAGGATACGTATCCAAGGAGTGGCGCCGGGCGACTGTGGTCCCACTTCATAAGGCGGTGCCTCCACAGACCCTGGAAATTACCGCCCCATTAGCTTGACAAGCCTTATCTGCAAAGCCATGGAGAGGATCATAATGGAACTCATAAATAAAGACATAGGAACTTGCAGACTTTGGATCCAACTCAGTTTGGCTTTGTCAAAGGCAGATCCTGCCTCTTAAACTTGGTTGACTTTTTGAGACAGTCACCAAGGCCATTGATGAGGAAAGGCAGTCCATACAGCCTACCTCGACCTGGCAAAGGCCTTGACACAATACCCCACTCAGGTATCATCGAAAAACTCATCAGCTTGAATGTAAACCCATACATCACAAGATGGGTTGCAAACTGGCTAAGTGACAGAACCCACAGGGTCAGAGTTGCTGGAGCCATGTCAGACTCAAAGCCTGTCACAAGTGGTGTCCCACAGGGCTCAGTCCTGGGTCCACTCTTATTCGGCATCTACTTTTCTGAAGTACAAGCAAACACAGGAGGGTTATGGCTGACAAAGTTTGCAGATGACTGCAAACTGGGCGCCATAGTCGAAAACACATCTGACACAGATATCCTCCAGAAGGGCCTCACAGAAATGGATAACTGGTGCCAGAGCCATGGCCTGAAGTTAAACGCCAAAAAATGCATAGTCATACCCTTTGGGAAAAACAAGGCTACCCCTAGCTACCATATAGGTGGCAATCCACTGAGCACAGAAAAAGTCATCAGAGATCTGGGGACCCAGGTTGACAGTAGCCTTTCGTTTGACACTCATGTTGCTAAAGTAGTTAGGAAAACCTTCTATATCACCCACCTGATCATGAAGGGATTCACATCTAGATCAAGGGAGGTCATCGTCCCCTGTACTCATCACTTATTAGACCTATGATTGAGTACAATGCCCGTTCGGAATGTATCTGACCAGACACCTGCTGCAGCTTGAAAGGCCCCAAAAGTTCCTCACCAAAAGGATAAAGGGTCTCAAAAATATGTCTTATGCTGCCCGACTGAAAGAACTCCAGCTCTATTCAGTCTCATACCGCTTGCTCAGAGGTGACCTGTGCCTGACATATAAGGCCATGTCAAACCCAGATTTGATGAATATGCTTCACCTCAAAAATCTAGATCCCTCAGAACCACAAGGGCGGAGACTTAAACCTTGACACGGTTATAAATAGAACGTGCTGGAGGGACAGATTCATCACCCAGAGACTCCCTATGCTGTGGAACAAAATCCCGGTACATGTGAGGCAGAGCACCTCTCTGGTCTTGTTCAAGAGGAATCTTGACCAATGGATGGGAGATTGCAGATATACCCCAGGGATTACTTCAGCGTCACTGCTTGACAGAGGCACAGCAAAATGATAGGCATAGTTTTTATTCAAACTAAAGGGGTGGCGAAAGCCACATAACTATGGGCTAGGCTTATAAATGCCCTTGGGCAGATAGCCTAGTATGAACCTATGAACCTATGAACCTATGAACCTATGCCAGAAAGGAGGTTAAAATACTTTTAGAAAATATAAAACACAAATCTTTATCCAGTTATTTTCAGAAAATTAAGGAAACATGTCTAACAGTGTGCTAAACTCATCCATAATAATATCACCCATTCTGATCTCAAGCATATATACGAATTTAGTGCCAAATTTACCTCTTTTACTCCCACCATTGCCCCAATATCCATTAAAATTTAGTTTCCCCTGAAATCACGTTTGGGCAAGTCTTAGAATCTATGTCAAAAGCTAAAAATAATGCTTCCATGGGACCAGACAGCATACCAGGCTACACTATCATGAGTACCAAGTATTCACTATCTGAGCCTGTACTTAAACTATTCAAGCTCAACTTATCTACAGGGTTAGTTCCTATTGCCT
This sequence comes from Protopterus annectens, assembly GCF_019279795.1. Taxonomy (NCBI): domain Eukaryota; kingdom Metazoa; phylum Chordata; order Ceratodontiformes; family Protopteridae; genus Protopterus; species Protopterus annectens. The sequence continues at coordinate 331,065,849 of NC_056733.1, forward strand.
GAAGAACAGTCACTGTAATCCCTCTACACAAGGATGGCCCTTCGAGAGACCCATCAGCCTCAGCAGCCTTATATGTAAAGCCATGGAATATGTCATAGCAGAACTTACTTATAAATATATAGGCAACTTAACTGATATAAAGCTCAGTCAGTTTGGTTTTGGGAAGGGCAGGTCCTGTCTCCTAAACTTAATAAGCCACATTGGAAAGATTACAGGGATGATGGACAGAGATTATTATATGCATTTTGTTTGTCTCGACCTGGCTAAGGCTTTTGACAATCTCTTCAATGCTGTTATTTTTTTAAAAAGAAGACAAGCTGAATGTAAACCTATGCATTGTCTGCTTGATTACAAGTTAGCACATATCACAAATTTTTGAAAATTGCTGGTTCACTCTAAAAATATAACAAGTGAGGTGCGCCATAGAGATCACTTCTGAGCCTGCTCCTGTTTTGCATTTATTTTGCAAGACGTCCAAGAAAATATTTTGTTGACCACGTTTGCTGATGACTGCAAAATGGGCACTGTTATTCAGTCATCCACTGATAGAAAACAGCACCATCAAGGGCTGAAATATGCACATAGAAAAGCGATCTCAAATTAAAGAAAAATGGTGAGGCAAAATAACATTTTGCAGAACAGTTACTCCCACCTCATATGTTATAAATGGCACTTCTCTTCAGACATATACAATCATAAGAGCCTTAGGTACTTATGTGGGAAATTCTCCCTCATTTGGTAATCATATTTCTATCATAGTCAGAAAATCCTTCTATCTGTCTCAGTTAATTTCCAAGGAAATATCTTCAAGATCCAAAGAAGTCATCTTACTACTATACTCTTCCTTTATTAGACCCATCACAGAATGCAATGCCCACTTTGGTATGAACAAATCCAAGCATAATGTTCAACTGGAAATGCCCTAAAGATTTCTAACCAAGAAAATTAAAGGTCTTAAATCCTTCAAGCAAACCAATAAATTATTACAACTCTCCTTATACCCTGTAGCCTACAAGTTGCTGAGAGGTGACCCATGTCTTTTTTTTTCAAGCCATGAAAGATATAACCTCCTATTTCTACATAAAACCAATGCATCCACCAAAACTTGCACAAAGGATCTAAATCTACATCAAAAATGAAACAAGGCACACTGGAAGGATAGATTCCTATCTAAATGTATTCATAGCCTATGGAATAAGTTACAACTACTAAACTTATTAATTTGGCTACCTTTAAGGCTAGTTTTGATGACTGGATGGGTAGACACAAATTTACACCCGGGTTATAATGTATGCCCCTGCTTGATTTGGGAGGGGAGCACTATTAATTAATGTTTCCATACCATAGTTTCAGGCTGGTCAAATTTCAGAAAACTGGGGGCCATTAATGATTCACAGAAAGTGTTTTATAGAACTAGATATAGCTAGAACCCTTCTCTTCTGACCATAGCATTAGAAATGAGAAAAAATTTAGCGTATTTGCATTTGGGAAACAGGTATTTTGTGATTAGCACACAAACTGAACCCCAATAAAGGCCAATACAGTCATTAGAAATCTGACCACTTTCATTGACACCTACCAGCTCTTTGATCATCAAGTATTAATTATAGTAAAGAAATGTTTATTCACTACCCACTTAATAATTAATGGTTTATATTCAAGATCCAAATAAGTCTTAGTCTCCCACATTCCTCTCTTATTAGGCTGATCATGTACTTCACCAAATATGTATCCTGGCTTGAAAGACCTCAGCATTTCCTAATAAAGATAATCAAAGGGCTAGGATCCCTTAGCTATCTGGATAGATAATAAGTCCTTTACTTTTTTTCTGCATCATACAGACTCATACATGGAGATCTCTGCCTTGGCTTTTGGGCTATGAAAGACCCTGTCTTCTCTACTTCTGAAAAACTGGTAATTTTAAGAAGACTTTCTTCAAAGTTCTAAACTTGCACCATGACCTGAATAGGATTTTTTGGAGGCGTAGGTTCATTAATAAAAGGATTCCCTATCAATGGAACAAACTTCCCTTGCATGTTAAATGGTGTAACAACTTAACCACCTTCAAGATACTTCCTTATAAATGGATCGTTTCACATAAATTCATCCCAGGAATTATCATTATGCCTTTATCAGAAATGGAGGAAAACCTAAAAGTAATACTTCTTAGTGCATATGGACAGGCAACATATGGTTGTTCACACCACCTCCTTAGCACTAAACATTAAAACTATGACTTGTTCTTCATTAATTTAAAATGAGAGAAATAATGTGACTTGCTTTCTAGATAGCGCTTTTAAAGAATGTTGCTTTTGTCTGGAATTTAATATTGTTCTACTTACTGCAACTTCAGAATTACTAATTAATAAGTTGGAAGGTGCAAGAGACAGTGAACCCAGGAAATTGTATTACGTGTGTGTGTGTGTGTGTGTGTGTGTGTGTGTGTGTGTGTGTGTGTGTGTGTGTGTGTGTGTGTGTGTATGTATGTGTGTGTGTGTGTGTGTGTGTGTGTGTGTGCACACGCACGTGAGTACACGAGCGCAATCCCCATTCTCCCAGATGACTACTCTCACTTGCACAGCTGGCCTTTAATTTCCTAGAGTGAGAACCCTACAGCCTAGTGTTCCTCCTTATGGGGGTGAATCAAGCAACGTTAGCTGTTGATCACTCATCCTGGGTGATCAGAACTTTTTTTAAGACCCTAACTGCTTCCTGCATAAGTACAGGACAATGGGCATATGCAAAAGTTGTGTTTTCTTCTTCCATGAGTGGCATCCCTTCATATGCCCTACTGCCTCAGAGGCCAAGCACTTAAGGGGATCTCTGGTGTTCACCAGAGAGTCTGTCCTGAGTTTTCACTCTAGAATGCACATCATGACCCTTGTCACAGAAAGAGTTAAGTGACTCTCCATTATCTTTCCTTCCAGGAAGTTACTAGTGCCAAACTGATAGTCAAACTTAGTTTGTCTGGATTGTATTCAGAAATTTCTCCCTCGGTGCAAATAGAACTGTGCAACTCTACCAATATTTACTGTAGAAAGCTCCCTGAAGACTAACTCACTCAGCCAGGTGTGTAATCTTGCTTCTTATGTGGTATGCCTTGGGACAATGCCATCTGTCCCTGGGAGCATATCAGTTTGCTTATACCATTTTCTGTAAAAGCTGTTTCAGTGAAAATGTTTCACTAAATGCACTTTCAGTGAAAATGGAGAATTACCTTTAAATGTGGAGTATGTTTGTTCCAATGCAAAAACGGACTGACTCCACGATTTGATAAAAGTGATTTTAACAATTTTTTATTGCATTTTACTTTGCGAAAAATGCTGTCTATGTATTGAAATGCTTCCCTGCCAGTTGTGGTTAATAATGAATTATTTTATCAAATTAAAGCATTTTAGTGACCGACTGTAATAAATTAAAGTTGTATAATTTTAGGCCATCCATACAAGTGCACTCAAATAGCATTCTTGCTCTTAACAAATGTACACATTTTTTGAAACAATACACTTTACAATAAATATTAGGTCTTTTGCAGCAAAACACTTGGAAAAAAAAACAATGCTGCTGAGTAAAACAATTGCAGCTGAATTTGGCATGGTCTTGAAGGCACTTTTTCTCTTTCTTTTCTTTTTTTTATTATTGGTAAAATTCAACAAATAGACTGCAATAATGTAGAATTAAAGTTCAGTAAGGTAGGAGTTATGTGTGTACAGCTTGATAAAATGTTAATAATTCTAGTACAATTTGCAACATGCACTAAATAAAGGCACACCATAAAAAAGCAGCTAGCAGGGCTTGGTGGTATCTTTATCAATCACTGGATATTGTTTTTTTTACAAAACAGAAAAAGCACTGTTATGATTCAGTTCCTTAACATATCCCTAAGCCATTATTTTATGTTAATATTTTACCAAGTAAGCTGATTAAATGGAATGGTTACAACCAGTAAGCATTTTCTTTCCTGCTGATAATACTTTTCACAAAGCATTTTGTTATTTCACCTCCTTGTAGGTTGGTTAAGATATTGCCTTGTTGGTCCATGAGAAACATAATCTATTACAGTGATACAGTTAAAGGATAAGTAACATGTTAACATAGCAATGAAAAAGAAAAGAGGTTTGATTATGTGCAAGTATAAACACACTCCTATAGGGATTCTGAACATAGTAAAAAATACATACACTCCTCTATGGATTCTAAGCATAACTGCTGATACTTTAACTTGATTGTATGCAGTAATTTGGCATATATATTATAGAGTAAAAAACTGTACTGCTACTGACAAAACGTATTTTTTATTTTATGTGATATATCAATGGTTAAGGTGATTAGCAGTGTGAGTATATATTTGCTAACAAATTGTTGGTAATAATAATATGCAACTGAATGAACACACTTCTTGGATTTATCTCAGCACAGATTATGGTACCATATGCCTATATCCAACTATGTATACAAAAATAATAAAATAGCTACACTGTTTTAGCAAAAGAAGTATAGTGTCATGACATATTTTAAATGATAATACATTTTCAAAGTGGATATTATTTAGTATTCTAAAAGCATAACAAGTCTGGAGGAAATGCAGAATAGACTGCAAATATTTAATGATGAGATGTAAAAAGTATTACAATGATTTACTTTGGGGAAGGTGAACAGAACTGGTATTGTAAACACCAAGTGCAAAGTAACTGGATAAACCATCATGTAAAAGGTAAAGCAGAAAGTGCAGTAGCTTATTTATGGCATCTTCCATCTGCTAGTCCCTTGATAGCTGTCTTCTCATTTTAATGAGACCTGTAGAGGCCAGTGCTGAAAATACACTCTTACCTTCTCACTCTCTCTCTTTCTCTCTATAATCACACATACACACAGGCACACACACACACACACACACACACACACACACACACACACACACACACACACACACAAAAGTGTGCGTATATACGTATACACACACATGCCACAAATAGAGATAGAAAGATAAGAAATTGATTGAACAGAGGAATAGTCAGAAATAATTAAAAAATGAGGAAAACAAATGGTTTTGGTGTACAGATGAAAAAGTTCCACTGATAAAGTTTACAAGCTTATTAAAGCTGAAGGGTTCATTTGCTAATTTAAGTAGACTATCCACTGAAGGTAAATATTTTGCTGGTGTTTTTTTTTTTTTTTAATTTGCTATATGACAGCATGGCTGTATTATAATCCTTTGCTCTCCAGTTTAGCTCCCTTCCCTTCTGTGAGGAGTCTATGTGCCCTGTCTTTGTTCAAGTGGGTTTTCAACTAGTCAGCTAGTGCTACGGCTTCTTATTCCATTTGAAAGACATGCCATATCTGAACTTGCAGTCATTCAAACTACCCTTATTTGTGCCCAGGGTAAGTGATATAGCTTATATTTGCATCCTATGATGATATACCACTGCATCAAGGATTGGGTCCTTTGCAAAGATAGGGTTTTGCTCACCATTAGGCCTAAGGTAAATAAGCCAGTACTAAAAATTAATAAAATAATAAGTAGAGGAAGCAAACATGTTGAAACTTTAAGGCATAATCTCCTTGGCAAGCTGCACCACCTGTAATGTGTATAGGAATGTGAAACAAACTGCTGGAGATGGAAATCAATATGAAATCTGATTAGTATGAGTTCTGTCTCTGGGGTAGGATCCACTATAGCTAATATGATATCACAAGATTATAATTGTAGGAACTGTGTCAGAGTACACTGCAAATCGAATGGAATTCACCTGACATGTGGAACAATGCCCAGAAAACATAAACATTTTCATATTAATACCACATTGCAGAATATGGTCCATTGATTACTGCTGTGTCTTTTCTCCTCAAAGATCTAAGCATCAGTTGTGACAATCAGCTATTGCCCATTTGAAGTCTGCACATCCTATGCCAACGCCGGTCTTCTTTTTCATGTTAGTTAGACTAATCAGTAACCTAAATACATTGTCATAAATGTGAAATGTAGAACTTTTATCACCTGGCCTCCTGGGAAAAGAACATTTTGCTCTATGGGGCTATTCTGGTTAAGAGAATTAAATAAACAGAATAAAAAAAAAAGTCCACCTGTTATAGAACTTCAGATTATACAACTCTAAGCAGTGATACATTTCTAAATAAAGCATCTACCAATATGTTCTTGAAGTTATACTGTTCATAGTTCTTATACAGGACATAATCTTGAAGCAGCAAGCACTAATATCAGCATATGAAAAATGCGTGAAACATGTACTCTAAACTAAAGAAAAATATTTTTTCCTCAAACCCCTTACTTGTATATAATAACTCCAATGTTGGGCTGATTCAGAGAAAAGTCAAAATGTACTTTAAACTCTATTTTTACCTTCTGCTCTTTTGTCTTTCAAAATGATCCCATTGCCTCTGGTAACACTACATAAAGTTAGAGGGGATTGTGAATCTGGAATGAGATACCCCAGCAGCCTGCAAATGTGCAAAAGATACATGGTGTATGTGTGAGTCATTAGAGAACTTGACTTTGCTGGATTAAAGAGAACCCATAAATAAAATCAAAATACTATATTCAAAAAAAAATTTTATATATATATATATATATATATATATATATATATATATATATATATATATATTACAAATATACTATTCCAGATTTAGAAGGTATGGCAAAAATTTTAAAAATTGCATTAGAAAATAATTTTCTGAAAGTAGCCACTAGTCGTATGATCTCTAGGAATGTGTTAGGGCATAACATGTGCTTAAGTGTTTTCATTATGGTTCTATATCACATAAGAGAAATGTATAGCTATGTTTCAAAATGACTTTGAAGTGGTACAGTAGCTCCTGGTTTTACAACAAAGGAAATAACATTTACTGCAAGTGTCTGGCAGGGAGACCAGCATCCTCATACAGAATACTTCACTGAAGAACATTTCATCAAAGACAGCATAATTAAATCCAAGAGACTTGACACCTATTAGATGCCAAACCACATCATTGGAATACACATCATTCATAAATATACAAAATATATACACGCTCACCAATATTTTTATTGCATTATTTATTATCTTGGTAGGTGGACATTTCAACCCATGACCTATGGACAGTGTGAAGATTTATAGAACAGGCTGTAATGAACATACATGCATCAATGATAATAACTATACATACAGATAATAATATCACAAAGGTTACAGTCATTCATGCATAGCACATAATACCCTTTTGAAACATTAATGACAACCCCTCTAAAAAACACATTCCATATTTACAAAGTTTGATCTATATAATTTGCGAAGCATTTATAATGCAGATGATGTTCATCGGATGGTTCATTCTAAAACAGTTTGTAAAAGAGGTTTCTGTATATGCCAGGAATCGGTACCATGTATAAAAATTGCTAAATATTTGTTTCTACAACATGCACGTGCCTTCTTTTTGAACAGGTGCTTCTTCAGTTAAGTTGTGAAAGCTTGACACTTTTTCCCATGTGTGAATTTTATATGTATGCTATTCCAGGATGCTGGCCCACAATTAAGAAAAGCTATTTCACCTCTATATAGACCATTTAGTGGCCTTGATAGCAGAAAAGTCATCAATGTTATTTCTGACGGAAAATGATATAGCTGTGACCATTGATTTACTGTGCTAGGATGAGCAGTGTTGTAATTTTAATAGTTTGCAAAGAAAGGTGTCAAGATGATGGGTATCCCAACTATTCACTGCCAACCAAAAAAAATAATTTAGACAGTCATGATGGTGAGTTGCTTGACTTCTGAGGTATGCAAATCAACTTATTTTGTTTCTAGCTACCTGTAATTGTTATGTACTGCAGGGTTACAGAAATATTAAGAATAGAACACTATATTCAAATCTGGGTAGAAACACATGTGATGCAATGGTTAGACATGACTCGCATGATAGGAAATATCACACTTTGCAGCTCAGTTTTAGCTGTGAGAAGGTTTTTGTGTGCCTCCTCTGTCCCACTATGTAGTCTAACTGTAAGGGTGGGATGAAGAACATGTACAGAACTGTTTTGTTGAGTTACAGTGTGAATAATATTGCATGAAGGATCCTTAAGAATTAATTTAGTACTGTCTGTTTGATCAGGAGGAGGGGCAGTGTTATTAGATTTTTTTTTGTTTAATTGTTTAGTTGAAGCAAACAGCATCCCAGCTGATTTCTCAGGATTTGCTAAAAATATATTTTTATCTGTCCACAACCATAGATGATTGCAATATTTCCTCTATATTCTAAACCTAAACAGAAGACACTCCCTGACTCTAAACCTGAAGTCATTGCCTTCTGCAAATACTGCAGGAAGGCATTTAGCAAAATACCTTTTGGGTGAAAGTCTAATTCAGTCAAACCATATTTGATCAAATGCCCTCAACAAAATGATATTCTACTAGTTCTTGGCTGAAAGAGTACACACCACTTTAACCACATAATATTTTGCAGCAGGAATCACAGTGAATATACCATTTCTGGTGCATAATCAGTGGAAGTGACTTTGATTCAGTAATTCTGGCAAGCTAAAATGCCACTGCTTATTTTAAGAAAGAAAAATTGTCCAGTTCATCGCAAATGAGGACACAATACATAGAATATAATGGTTTATTGCATTATGTTTTGCCAGTGCTCAAAGTGTTATTTGTATTAAACCAAGTTATTTAATCATTGTCACAAACTGTCGTATGACAATGAAGCTGCTTAACAGTGTCTCTGAGGTCATGTGATTTAGAGAAAAGGGATTAGGGGAGTGTCTTTCTTTGCTTTACCTCATTACTTTGAAGTTTGTGAGGCCTTAGATGATGTATATTTAGAGATCATGAGAGTGAGGTGAAGAAGCACATTGGAGCATGTGTTTACGATATTTTAGGATGGCAATGTGGTGTGGTTTATATAATTCAGTTACTCTAGTTTGCATCTCTACTACAGGAGACAGGATGTTTCATTATATAGCTTACAAAAATCTTCAGCTCTACTCAGGAGCGGCCTTAGGTCAGCTGGTGCCCTAGGCAAAAGGGCTCCACGGTGTCCCCCACCACACCACTGGTGCCCCCATCCTGGTCTACCTACACCAAACAAATGTTGGAAAAGTGCCCTTGCTAGACCGGCGCCCTAGGCGGCCGCCTAGTTGGCCTATGCGTAAGGCCGGCTATGGCTCTACTTAACTACATAAACAATAAGTCTTTCATATTTTACTTTTTACTATTGATATGGTTCCTGTGAAGCACTTTTATATATGAAAATTACTGATTGTTTTTTTCAGAGTGTTACATAAATAATCCTATATTGATATCCTTTTCTTTTTCTAAATCTGGAAAGCCCAAAAAAATTTGAACTGATTTTATATAGTTAACAGAAACAAGCACAGCAACTTTGTATAACATGAGGTATTTTTTATTTACTTTACAATCTTAAAGTCAATATGATGAAAATATATATATTACTAGCCTAAACCAAATACAAAACCCCATCATCCACTGCAAAAACAGGACCAAAACTACTTCTCCATAACCTCAAAAAGTCCACCACCAACCCGAATAAACTAAAAGAGAGTGATGTACACCCCAACCCTGGCCCAACACTAGCCTCACCTAAATAAATTCAACACCCAACCCACCCAAAACTCCTGCATAAATACTTGTCTCATGAGCAATCCTCTATAATGCAAGAAACCCAGTTTCTTCCTCAAAGCCTAAAAATATATAATCTTAACACCAGAAGCAATTGCAATAAGGTATCACACCTTCATGCATACATTAAATTCTATCAACCCCACATTCTAGTTATCCACGAAGAAAGGTTAAGACCTGAAATTAAAGATGAAGAAATCATTCCTCCTAAGTAAATCATGATTAGGAAAGACCAAATAGTTAAATGAGCTTGGGGTATGTCCATCATCTTTCAAGCCAGCTTAAAAATCCATACCCATCTTTCAACTGTTCCACAATACAGCAATGAAGAAATACTAAAAGCCAAACTCTGCCTAAATAATCAGAAATCCATAATCAAAGTAACCACATCTCCCACCCTACTCCCAAAATACCAAGACTACCAAAAACATACTTAGATGCTTATCACTGACTTTCAACCAAGAAACCATAATGCTCGGTGACCTTAACATAGATTGGACCTCTAACAAACCTAACTCTGCACTCCGTAATGTTAACCTCTTTCGTGCCTCTTAGCTGATCCAACAAACAACCTAGTTTGACAAAGTATCCAAAACAAAATCCATAATAGATTGCATAGTCTCAACCAGGCCTGAAAAAATTATGCTAGCCAGAATATTCCCAGACTCTCTCAGTGATCATCACCCCACGTACATTAACAGAAACAACCATAAGTCCCCCACAAATAGCTATACTTCAACTCTGTGAGAAACTTAATCAGTTTTGATAAATACATATTTAATGACACACAAACACTGCAACTGGGAACCACTCAAATATCTGCTTCTAGATGAAGCTGTCTGTCACTTCATTAACTCCTTCTTAACCATACTAAGGCTCAGTCCTGGGCCCACTCTTGTTTGGCATCTACTTTTCCGAAGTACAAGCAAACACAGGAGGGTTATGGCTGACAAAGTTTGCAGATGACTGCAAACTGGGCGCCATAGTAGAAAACACATCTGACACAGATATCCTTCAGAAGGGTCTCACAGAAGTATTATAACTGGTGCCAGAGCCATGGCCTAAAGTTAAATGCCAAAAAATGCATAGTCATACCCTTCGGGAAAAACAAGGTTACCCCTAGCTACCAAATAGGTGGCAATCCACTGAGTACAGAAGAAGTTATCAGGGACCTGGGGACCCAGGTTGATAGTAGTCTGTCATTCGACACCCATGTAGCTAAAGTAGTTAGGAAGACCTTCTACATTGCCCACCTTATCATGAAGGGATTCTCATCTAGATCAAGGGAGGTCATAGTCTCCCTATACTCATCACTCATCAGACCAATGATTGAATACAATGCCCCATTGAATGTATCTGACCCGACACTTGCAGCAGCTGGAGAGGCCACAAAGTTCCTCACCAAAAGGATAAAGGGTCTCAAACATCTGTCCTATGCTGCCCGACTGAAAGAACTCCAGCTCTATTCAGTCGCCACGCTGCTCAGAGGTGACCTTTGCCTAACATACAAGGCCATGTCAAACCCAGATTTGATGAATATGCTTCACCTCAAAAATCTAGATCCGTCAGAAGCACAAGGGCGGGAGGCGTAAACCTCGACACGGCTATTAATAGGACGTGCTGGAGGGATAGATTCATCACCCAAAGACTCCCTATGCTGTGGAATAAAATCCCGGTATATGTGAGGCAGAGCACCTCGCTGGCCTTGTTCAAGAGAAATCTTGACCAATGGATGGGAGATCGCAGATATACCCCAGGGATTACCTCAGTGTCACTGCTCAACAGAGGCACAGCAAAATAATGGGTATAGTTCCCCATACTAAAGGGGTGGCTTAAGCCACAAAACTATGGGCTAGGCTTGTAAATGCCCTCGGGCAGATAGCCTAGTATGAACCTATGAACCTATGAACCTATAAACCAACAAGTATCACTGAGGCATAAAAGACTGAAAATAAATTCTTCCCTCTGGCTAACTCATCAACATAAACAACTCATGAGAGACAAAGATAAAAGCTGGAAACAATGACAAAATAGTCGGAACCAGTCCTACATACATACATACATAGGTTCATAGGTAGGTACTAGACTATTGGCCCTATGGCCTATATAAGCCAAGCCAAAAAGGTACCCTGGCTTTCACCACCCAAGAAAATTATTTTCCTGTGCCCCTGTCGAGCAGAGCCAGAGAGGTGATCCCCGAGGTGAATTTCCTATTTCCCATCCAATCAAGATTTTTCTTGAAGAGTGCTAATGAGGAACTTTGCTTGATATAGATAGTTTGTGCCAGAGTATGGGAAATCTCTGAGACAGGAATCTATCCCTCCAGCATGTTCTGTTTATTGTGGTGACAAGGTTTAGGTCCCTAGAGCGTATAGCTCGGAGGAATTGAGATTTCTTAAAGTGTAGCATGTCCAACAGCTCTGGATTTGACACAGCTTTGTATGTTAGGCAGAGATCATCTCTGAGTAGGCGATATGCGATGGACTAAAGCTGGCATTTTTTGAAACAGTCTGGTAGGGCATCTGTTTAACACCAGTAATGCTAATTGTGAGGTATTTCTGCGGCCTTTCCAGTTGTTGTAGATGTCTTTTGAGGTACATACCAAAAGGGGTGTTGTACTCTATAATGGGTCTAATAAGTGACGAGTAGAGGGGGACAATGACCTCTTTTTTCCTGGATGAGAAACCTTTTGTGATAAGGTGTGCCACATAGAAGGATTTCCTGACTACTGTGGCGATGTGATTATCAAAGGAGAGACTACTGTCCACCTGTGTCCCAAGGTCTCTTATCATACTTTCGGTGTTAAGTAGACTACCACCTATGTAGTAACTCATGGGTACAGAGTTTTTACCAAAGGGGATGGCAATGCACTTTTTGGCATTGAGCTTGAGGCCATGGCTTTGACACCAGGTATCTGTCTCAGTGAGGCTCTTTTGTAGGATGTCCACATCGTTAGGAGTTTCGATTATGGCTCCTAGTTTGCTGTCATCTACGGCTTTGGTGACTGCTTCGAAGAAGTCTGTCAGGTTTAGGAGATATGATCTGCCTTTTACAAACCCAGACTGGGTGGGGTCTAGAGTTTGGAGATTACCAATGTCTTTGTTTATAAGTTCCATGATGATATGTTCCATGGCCTTGCAGACAAGGCATGTTAGGCTAATGAGGTGGTAGTTCCCAGGGTCTGTGGTGGCTCCCCCTTTGTGGAGTGGGATAACCATTGCTGTGTGCCATTCAGGGGGTACAAAGCCTGAGGTGAGGCTATAATCAAACATGGTGCTTAGGTGGGGTGCCAGTTCATTCTGTAGTTCATGTAGAATGCAGCCTGGGATGTTGTCAGGCCCCATGGATGCACACCTGTGCAGCTGTGATTACAGGAACTTTGCATTCTTCCGGTATAGAGATGGGCTCTTTAGGGGGTGAGAGGGGGGTAAAGTTAGCACTGAACCTATCTGCCAGGATGTTGGCAATATCAGTTAGTTCTGTATATTTAGTGCCAGTGTGCTGTAACTCAAAGCAGATCTGACTGTTGCCATTGAGATTCTTGACATAGCTATAGAATGCTTTGTGGCTGTCTTTAGAATCTGTGGTGATTTTGTTTTCGTAAATAGCTTTGGAGGATTTTATGAGGGATCTCAGCTTCTTACTGAGGCTGACCAGGGAGTTCCTCCAATCATGGGATTTTACTCTTTTTTGCAACAGTTTCTTTCTTCTGTTGTAGAGTTTGTTTATGACAGACCACCAGAATGGCTTCCTTTTTTTGGAGGATAGCATCTTTGTTCTGTTTGGATACCACAATCCATGCACTCATGTAAGTGCTTATAAAGTGCATTTGTGTAAGATTCAGCAGTCATATCTCTATTGTCCATCTGCATGGACGTCATGAAGTTTGTCACTTCTGTCTTAAGAAGTGTGAAGTTGGCTTTGGAGAAATTTTTTATGGTGGTTTCCCTAATGGGGGGTGGGGGCGGCATGTGGATGTCTAGGGTGATTAACCTGTGGTCGGATCTGACCAACGAGGAATTGACCTCTGGTGTGAAACACCGGTCGCCCATGTTGGTAATGACCAGGTCTAGGATATTGTTGCCCCTGGTGGGGGTGTGGATAAGTTGATCCAAGGCGTTGGAATTTATGAATTCCAGAAAACGTTGAGCAAAAGAGTTGGTACATGAGTAATTTTCACAGTTAATGGTGGGGTAGTTGAAATTGCCAGTTATTAGGGTGTTGGGTTATACCCCAATATTTTCCAGTGTATTAAGAAATGAGGAGTGGGAATCCTTTGGCATGGTGGCGATCTGTAGCAAGTTACAATTTGGATTGCAGTCTTGCCCTTGGATAATCTCAGATGCATTATGCTGAGCAACTAGACAGGAGGTGTGGATATCCTTAATGAATATGGACATGCCTCCGTCTTTAGTGTTTTAGTCCAGGTTAGGTGGCTGAAAGGTGTGGTATGAATTATAGCCTGGTAATGCAGGGGTGCTCTCTGGAGCCTTGAACCTGGTCTCTGTCACTGTACAGATGTCAATGTTCTCCATTTTAAGGAGTACCTCGAGTGAATGCATTTTGAGGTTTAGACTTCTAGCATTGAGTAGCATTACCTTCAGATTTTGCTTAATTGTACCTGTTACGGTGAATTTGTCACTTGAACCTTGCCTAAAAAGGTACTATAGGGGTGGCAAGAGCCTTAGCCAGTATCCAGAATCCCAAGGGTGACAGGTGCAGGCCATCTCTGGCAAAGCATCATAGTCTGTCAATCATGTCATCCCAGGCAGACAGATACTGGATCCCCTTAGAATGACACCAGAAGCTTAGCCAATTGAAGTCAATCATATTGTCCTTGTACTGTGGTATCATTCTGGATGATGGCAGGATGATACTCAGGGCTAGGGTCATACCTGCCTGGGCTACAAGATCGGAGAGCTCCTCCATGTCTCTTTTCATGTAGTCCAGGGAGGTACATCTCAGGTCATTCACACCAACATGGACAATGACAGTGTCATATTTATACTTGTTGTGGAGTGACCTGAGTGCGTGCTTTATGTGGTGGATCCTGGCACCCTGCAGGCAGGTGCAGGCCATCTCTGGCAAAACATCGTGGTCTGTCGATCATGTCATCCCAGGCAGATAGATACTGGATCCCCTTAGAATGACACCAGAAGCATAGCCAATTGTTGAAGTCGATAATTTTGTCCTTGTACTGTGGTATCATTCTGACTGATAAAAAAACACAAAATGACAAAGCTGTTTAAAACAAACAAACAAGCAAAATGGCTGTATTCTCCTCGTAGAAAATTTTATTATGTAAGTGCTTTCATTTCGTTTCCTGGATGAAGTTTGGAAAATGATTCAAACGAAAGCGCTTACATAATAACATTTTCAACTAGGAGAATACAGCCGTTTTGTTTGTTTGTTTGTTTTAAATGATTGTGGCTGATGACAGGATGTTACTCAGGGCTAGGGTCACACCTGCCTGGGCTACAAGATCGGAGAGCTCCTCCATGTCTCTTTTCATGTAATCCAGGGAGGTATGTCTCAGGATATTCACACCAACATATACGATGACAGAGTCATATTTGTACTTGTTGCGGAGTAACCTGAGTACATGCATTATGTGGCAGATCCTGGCAGCTGACAGGTAGCTGACAGTAACCTTCTCCTTGTTTAGCTTGGTGAGTGGAACATCAGTATGCCTGACTACAGAGTCACCTATG